>NC_045987.1:2546608-2696608 GCF_010909765.2 Amblyraja radiata | reverse complement strand
CAGATTTTCCTTCAATGGATGGTGGGAGAATAAAGTGTGGAGGGGGGTGGGGGGTAGTTCAAATGGATCTTTTAAAAGTCAGAATAGAGTCAGATGACCCGGTGATCTTCTTAGTTGCAAGGAAATATCTCTGAAGAAGGGTCACAAAGACAGTCTGAAGAAGAGTCTCCACCTGAATCATCACCCATTCCTTCTCTCCAGAGATGCTGCCTCTCCCGCTGAGTTATTCCAGCATTTTGTGTCTGTCTTCTGTGTAAACCAACATCTGCAGTTCCTACTCAATTTAATTTAGTTTAGTTTAGAAATACAGCGCGGAAACAGGCCCTTCGGCCCACCGGGTCCGCGCCGACCAGCGATCCCCGCACACTAACACTATCCTACACCCACCAGAGACAGTGTTTACATCTACCCAGCCAAGTAAGCTACAAACTTGTACGTCTTTGGAGTGTGGGGGAAAACCGAAGATCTCGGAGAAAACCCACGCGAGTCACGGGGAGAACGTACAAACTCCGTACAGACAGCACCCGTAGTCGGGATCGAACCCGGGTCTCCGGCGCTGAGCCATTATTCCAAATAGTGAACCGAGAGATGTAATGGAATGAAAGGCAGGGAGTGGAACCAAGGAGGTTCTGATTGATCTGGCCAGGGATGTAATAAGGAACAATCATAGGATAGACACAAAGTACCACCCATTCCTTTTCTCCAAAGATGCCGCCTGGCCCGCCGGATCAGTCTGCACCTCCCTGCTCCAACGGCCCCTGCTTTTCATTCCATTACATCTATTTGGTTTAAATATTGGGAAATATTGAGTAGGAAGTTACTGCAGATACTGGTTTACACTGAACTCTCTGCCTCAGAGGCCGGTTCTCTGGACGCTTTCAAGAGAGAGCTAGATAGGGCTCTTGGAGATAGTGGAGTCAGGGGATGTAGGGAGAAGGCAGGAACGGGGTACTGATTGGGGATGATCAGCCATGATCACATTGAATGGCGGTGCTGGCTCGAAGGACCGAATGGCCTACTCCTGCACCTATTGGCTATTCTCTATTGGCTAAATTCCTGGAGTAACTCAGCGGGACAGGCAGCATCTCTGGAGAAAAGGAATGGGTGACGTTTCGGGTCGAGACCCTTCTTCTGAATGAAAGTATGGAGGTAGGGGGTTGGCTTCCTTTGATTTTTCAAGGCATTGTCCAGATGAGATTAGGAAGCAAGGTCTCCCACTTACCCAACACCCACTTGCCCTAACATACCAATAACTTAGCAAAGATAGACACAAAGTGCTGGAGTAACTCAGCGCGACAGGCAGCATCTCTGCAGAAAAAGGATGGGTGATGCTTCAAGGGTCCCGAACCGAAATGTCATGAAACGAGCTGCCGGAGGAGGTAGTTGAGGCATTGACTAACGCAACGTTTATCGCGACAATTAGACAAGATTGAGAGGAATATGAGCCAAATGCAGGCAGATGGGACTAGTACAGATGGGACATATTGGCCTGTGTGGGCAAGTTGGGCCGAACGACCTGTTTCCACACTGCATGCCCTATGACCCGTTGAGTTACTCCAGCTCGTTGTGTCTATCTTTGGTATAAACCAGCGTCTGCAGTTCTTTGTTTCCATGTACAATGAAGCATTTACCGCTGCACCACTGTGCCACCGTTACAATAATTGACAACAAAAGCTGGAGAAGGGAAGTGTGACTATTTTTGTGCAAAGGTTAATCAGAAATCAGAAGGTTAATTGGTGTTGGGATCCAATTCCATTGGAGACAAACAGAGCAACATTCCCAGACAGAATGGAGGAGTTGAAGAACGAGGTATTGGGCAGCGGTAGAGTTGCTGCCTCACAGCGCATGAGACCCAGGTTCGATCCTGACTACGAGTGCAGTTTGCACCTTCTCCCTGTGACCACGTGGGCTTTCTCCGGGAGCTCCGTTTTCCTCCTAAACATACTAAAAAGATTAATGGGAAGGAATGGTATTATAAAGCTACTCTGATGGATAAATAACAAGTTAAATGGCTTGCACCATTTGTAATTCCTTCCCAACACACGAAGCCTTAAATAGGGAGGTCAAACTCGGGAAAATTTAGCAAGTTGTGAAATACATGTGGGAACATGAACGGTTATTAAGGAGAGCAAAAGGATAAAAGAAGTCTTTACACATCGCCTGTACTGTGACTCCGTAATTATATCACAAGGATTATAAGGAGATTAAGAATGTCTTTTGCTGAGATGGGAACATACAATGGGAGATGCCCTGCTATGGATATCTCATCTTGCTAAATCCACCCAGCTGGGAAAATGGGAGCAAAGTGGAATCTGTAAAAGTGATTGGTTGCCTTGCCTAAGTCCGGGGTTTATTTATTTTATGAAAGGAGTTTCTCTTGGTTAAGATATGATAAGCATGTAACGAAAATCATTTCCAAGTGGTATTATAAATATTGGCCATATTAGTGGTTGAATGAAAGCCCTAAATGTGGTGTTGTGTGTGTGTGTGTGTGTGTGTGTGTGTGTGTGTGTGTGTGTGGGTGTGGGTGTGTGTGTGTGTGTGTGTGTGTGTGTGTGTGTGTGTGTGTGTGTGTGTGTGTGTGTGGGAAAGAACTGCAGTTGCTGCTTTGCACCCAGAATAGACACAAAGTGCTGGAGTAACTCAGTGGGCCAGGCAGCATCTCTGGAGAGAAGGAATAGGTGACTACTAATCTGACGAAGCGTCTCGACCCGAAATGTCACCTTTTCCATCTCTCCAGAGATGCTGCCTGTCCCGCTGAGTTACTCCAGCATTTTGTGTCTATAAGTGCAACACCGCTTGTTCCCCACAGATATCGAGATATCATGAGCGTGGTCCCCAGTTAGTGAAAACACTGTACATGACTACACCGTCCCCTTTGTGTTGATGTGGAAGGATTCTATCACGCTCTGCAGTTTTGGTGGGCAGCCGATCTTTGGCAGAGCCTTAAATAGGCCATCTCTGCTGACGAGGTGGAACGCCTTGGTGAGGTCAATGGAAGCAACATACAGGGGCATCCGCTGTTCTCTGCACTTCTCCTGGAGCTGGCGAAGGGAGAAGACCATGTCCACTGTTGACCTTCCAGCTCGGAAACCGCACTGTGACTCTGGGTAGACCCTTTCTGTCAGCTTCTGCAGGCACATCAAGATAACCATATAACCATATAACAATTACAGCACGGAAACAGGCCATCTCGACCCTTCTAGTCCGTGCCGAACACGTATTCTCCCCTAGTCCCATATACCTGCGCTCAGACCATAACCCTCCATTCCTTTCCCGTCCATATAACTATCCAATTTATTTTTAAATGATAAAATCGAACCTGCCTCCACCACCTTCCCTGGAAGCTCATTCCACACAGCCACCACTCTCTGAGTAAAGAAGTTCCCCCTCATGTTACCCCTAAACTTCTGTCCCTTAATTCTCAAGTCATGTCCCCTTGTTTGAATCTTCCCTACTCTCAGTGGGAAAAGCTTATCCACGTCAACTCTGTCTATCCCTCTCATCATTTTAAAGACCTCTATCAAGTCCCCCCTTAACCTTCTGCGTTCCAAAGAATAAAGCCCTAACTTGTTCAACCTTTCTCTTTCTCTGTAACAAGATGACCCGAGCAAAGACCTTGCTGACGATGTCCAGGAGGGAGATGCCTCTGTAGTTGTTACAGTTGCTTCTCTCACCCTTGTTCTTGTAGAGGGTAATGATGGTGCATCCCCCATGTTCTGCAGTTCAGCTCCTTCTTGCCACCACTGGCAGAGGACTTCATACAAGGGAAGCAGTAAAGGGCCTGTCCCACTTGGCCGTCATTTACGCGACAGGCCGGTAGTGACTGACGTGCGACGGTCGCACGCGTCATCTTGCGCCCGCACAGCCGTCTGGAGCGTGTGACGTCATTTGAAGATAGACACAAAATGCTGGAGTAGCACAGTGGGACCGGCAGCATCTCTGGAGAGAAAGGAATGGATGATGTTTTGGTTCGGGACCCTTCTTCAGTCTCAACCCGAAACGTCACGCATTGCTTCTCTCCAGAGATGCTGCCGGCCCCGCTGAGATACTCCTGCATTTTGTGTCTATCTCCAATCGTCTTGGCCCCGCTTTGGGAGTAGGAGTGGAGGCGGATCCGGATCTGCAACGGCCGTGAGCCCCAGGCCGAGCTCAGCGATCGTTTGCCTGCTTCTGCTGCTGTTGGAGGTGAGACGTTGCATCGCGTCAGGGTCTTGGGCCCGTCCCACTTTGGCCGTCAGTTACGCGACAGGCCGGTGGCGCGTGAAGATTTCGTGCAGGACGAAGTCCACACTCCTCCACACCACTCCACGCGCCCGTCCCGCGCTACCCACACGCTACCCACACGCTAGCAGGTCGCGTAAATGGCGCGCGAATGACAGCCAAGTGGGACAGGCCCTTAAGGTAGTCTTGCAATGCTTGATCAGGTCAGGGGGAATCCCGTCGCTGCCTGGGGCCTTGCCTGGGGCCAGACTGTCAATGGCCTTGCTGAGCTCTTTAACTGTCGGCTCTGCATCTAACTCATCCATGGTTGGCAGGCACTCGATGGCATCAAGGGTTGAGGGGAACACAGTGTTCTCTCTCGAGTAGGGGTCAGAGTAGTGTTCCACCCATCTCTCCATCTGCTGCCATTCGTCTGTGATCACTTCCCCAGTGGAGGATTTGAGGGGGGCTGTCTTGCTCTGGACTGGTCCTAGTGCCATCGTCCATTCCCCTGCTGTTCCCTGTTATGGCGGCCCTCTGGATGTCCTCACTAAGCTGTGTCCAGTGGTCAATGGCACAACGCCCGGCAGTCTGCTGAACCTTGCTCCTGGCAGCCCTGAGGATCCGCAGTTTCTTCTCGTTAGCTGACCGCTTGTACTTGGCTAGGGCGAAGCGCTTGGCTTCGATGACGGGAGTCATCTCAGTCGACTTGGTGCCCTCTGGTCCTGGACTCTCCCACATACTCCTTTCTTTCCAATTTCGGAGAGGTTATGTTTCAAAGTTGCACTGTGGGTGGCACGGTGGCGCAGCGGTAGAGTTGCTGCCTCACAGCGCCTAAGACCCGGTTCGATCCCGACTACGGGCGCTGTCTGTACAGAGTTTGTACGTTCTCCCCGGGACCTGCGTGGGTTTTCTCCGGGTGCTCCTGTTTCCTCCCACACTCCAAAGGCGCACAAGTTTGTAGGCTAGTTGGCTTGGTAAAATTGTAAATTATCCTGAGTGTGTGCAGGATAGCGTTAATGTGCGGGGATCGCTGGTCGGCGCGGACTCGGTGGGCCGAAGGGCCAGTTTCCTCGCTGTATCTCGAAACTAAGCTAAAGCTTGCGTTTAATTTGACTTCCGGTGCCTGCTATGAAGCAGTGAAGGCAGCTGCACTGAGCTCTCCTCCAGACAAATCGTGTTTAAAGTCAACTCCCATGCCAGGATCGAGTTAAAAAATCTTATCAGGTTTGCTGAACGTCGAGGGTACTGACTCCATCAAACGGTACCGGTGGATTTGGGATTTAAAACGATCTTATTGTAAAAACTGGATGAGAAAGAGAAGAGGTCAGAGAGGACCCAAGAAGACTACAATCAGTTTCCAGCTCCAAAAAGCTCTGGATGAGCTTGAAACCACCCCGGAACTCACTTTTGAAAGTTTGGAAGAGGAGCTGGAACCTCAACAACCTACAAGCGATATGGCTGCGAAAAGTGATACAAAGGAGAAAGAAATGAAAAGCCAGGAATAAACGGTAAGAGCTAATATTCTTATAGACATTACTAAAGATCTTCAGAAGCAATTTGCCAAAATGAATTCTACAATTCAGAACAACTTCTCCACTATGGAGGGCAATCTTTCTAAGAAAATTGATAATAGCTGCGGCGAAGTAAAAGAGCTTTATGTAGCCCTGAACCAGCAGTTTAAAGATTTGGAGTCCAGGACTGCGAAGGAATTGGAAAGTATGCAGAGAGATTATAACAATAAACATGACACCCTGCTGAAGCAATTAACAGACTCGGAAAAATTGATGGAAGAGATGGATGGTGAAATGGAACAGATGAGCCAAGAAATACAAGGCCTGAAAAAACAACACAATACGAATTGGGAGCTAACGAATAAACTGAATGAGAAATGTCAAGATTTAGAGGCCAGGTCAAGGAGGCAAAATTTGAGAATAGTAGGAGTTAAAGAGGGTGCTGAACACGGCCTTCAAATGCGTGATTTTATTACTAATCTACTTAAAGATGTTTTCAAACTTCCAGAAAAACCAAAGATAGATCTGGCTCATCGAGTGGGTCGCTTCCAAAAACATGATAATGCTAAACCAAGGCAAATTATTGTAAAGTTCCTGGATATTTCAACTTTGGAAACTCTATTAAAGAAGATAACCTATGGAGAAAATCTTACATTTGCTGATAATATCGTAAGATTCTACAGGGATTATCCTCGGGAAATTTTGGCAAAAAGATGCGAGTTTAAAAGGGCAAGCAGTATTTTGTATGGACATTCTGAAGTTCGTTATGGCGTGGTCTATCCAGCGAAAATGCTAATTACGTTTAATGGCAAGCAACGCTCATTCACGGACCCGGACTCTGCTTGCAAATACACCCAGGAGATTTTAAACAAAATTCAAGGAGGAACAGAATAATAGACATTTTATCTGTGGAACTTTGTTTTTTCTGTTTCAATTAAGACACTAGAATGCTTCAGACGGTTACCAGACAGGCTTATCTGGCAAGAATGTGTTGTTCAATAACAGAGGCCGAATTAAAGTTCTGAACTGAAAGCACAGATGGAAGCTCAAGGTCGCAAGCTCGTCACCAAACCCCTCAGCACGGAGAACTATGAGACCGTCTCCTTTTGAAATGGCCATGATATGAGGCATCTGTTCCACACTATATGACCTATTATTTATATATATAACTAACTAACTAAGTAACCACTTACGTGCAATAAACTCAACTAACGTTAAAGGCGTAATGTACTATACTAACACGACTAACTATATAGCAGGAAGGATGGGGGAGGTTAGACATATATTTTAAATACTAAATACTAATTATGAATTAATTAACATACAGGTAAATGAAAAGTGTAATTATTGACGAGGTACTTTAACCCATAATTTCTTTTATTCTAATCCAAATCTTCTACCTTCCCTTTTATTTTATTTTATTCTATTTTAAACTGTTCAGCGATTAATTGACCTGATATGATAATTTTGGTAACAATTAGAGGGAACCTACTAACGTTGGGTCAAATTCTAATAGGGGGATAAGGCCCAGTGCATAATCTCATCGACGGAGGTCAATTTAAAAACAAACCTAGCTACCTTAGGTGGCTTTTTTGTAATTTATCGCTTTTTTGATAAATTACATTCACTTTTTTTGTTTATTCACAATTATGTGTTGTATGACTTCACAATTTTTATGTACACTTTATTTTATGTTTTTCTCTTTCCCTTAATTATGTTTAATAGTGTCAGGAGATGTAAAACTACTGTAGAAATTATGAAGGACAACTCTGGATTCGGGATTCCGAGGTACTTGGCTGCATCACATGAATCATATAGTCTGGTAATAATAGCCAATGCAAGATAATAGTCGAATAAATATCGGAGGTCTCACCTTCTGTAGTTGGAACATCAGAGGTGCGAATGAGCCAATTAAGAGGGGTAAAATTCTGGCACAATTAAAATCATTAAATATGGATATTGCTTTCCTACAAGAGACACATCTGAAACAACAAACTCAGATCAGATTAAGGGCAAAGTGGATAGGTCAAACCTATTACTCCTCATTCACCTCTAAAGCAAGAGGCGCGGCTATTATAATTCGGAAGGGCATACCTTTTAAATTAAAGAAATCTATATCTGATAAAGAGGGAAGATATGTTATAGTCACGGGAGAAATTTCTAATACACTATGATAAAAATTTACGCGCCTAATTTTGATAACCCACAATTTTTTAGGAAAATAATAGATTTAATCGCAGAGCATAATTATCAAAATATAATAATGGGGGGAGATTTTAACTGTGTTATAGATCCATACTTAGATAAATCAATAAAGCTAGGGAAGCGTCTTGTTAAAACTAAGACCTGTGAATTTTTAAATACTTATATAAAAAATAATAACATAGCTGATATTTGGAGAATAGCAAATCCAAGTGGTAGGGAATACTCATTTTATTCATCAGTTCACAAAACTTATTCGCGAATTGACTATTTTTTATTGGACACAAAATTAATCCCATATACGAATAAACCATCATATCATAATAGTATTATTTCTGATCATTCACCATTGACTTTTATACTTAAAATTGAGGGAATGCCGAGTATAAAATCTTTTTGGAGATTCAATGTACATATATTAAATAACCCGCAGGGTTATGAGTATATAAAAGAACAAATAAAACTTTTTTTCGAAATAAATGACATGCCGGGTATTTCTGCGCCGCTATTATGGGAAACCTTCAAGGCATATATTCGCGGTGTCATAATTTCTTACCAAAGTTTTCAAAATAAGGAAAATAAAAGAGAACTTCAGCGGATAGAACAGAAAATAAAACTACTAGAACTGGACAATGCAACTGACCCAACCATAAATAAACATAATAAGATAACTTTATTGAAATATAAAGTCAATAGAATACTATTGGCTAGAGTAATAAGATTATTCCAAATTACAAAACAAGCACACTTCGAATTTGGGGATAAGCCACATAAACTACTTGTGAGGCAACTGAAGCAACGAGAAAAGGAAAAAACTATTACTAAAATTAAATCGGATAAGGGTGAGTTTTTAACACTGCCTAAGGATATTAATAAGAGGTTTGCCCAATTTTTTCACAATCTATATACATCTAAAATAAATACAGATGTAAGTAAAATTTCAAATTTTTTAGATAATTGCAAGCTCCCAAAATTGGATAGTTTAGAACAAGAGCAATTAGGAGCACGGATTACTAATGAAGAAATAAAACAAATAATAAACTCACTGAAAAATGGGAAGACCCCAGGACCAGACGGTTTTAGTAATGAATTTTATAAAAGATTTCAGGAGTCAATTGTACCAAGATTATTCAATTTATACACGCAGGCTTATACTGAAAATAAACTACCAGAAACCCTAGCAGAAGCAACAATAACACTTATACCAAAAAAAGATAAAGATTTAGATGAACCGGGTTCTTATAGAGCTATTTCACTACTAAATACGGATAAGAAAATTTTAGCAAAGATTCTAGCTAGAAGGCTAAATAATTATATTAACAATTTAATAAATACGGATCAATCGGGATTTATACCCAAAAGACAATCATTTAATAATTTGAGAAGGCTTTTCAATATAATGTACTCTCATAATGAGGACAATGAAGATATTTCAGTTGTCACGCAGGATGCAGAGAAGGCATTTGATCAAGTAGAATGGCAGTATTTATACAAGGTACTCCAAAAATTCAATATGGGAGAGAATTTTATTAGATGGGTTAAACTACTTTACGATAGACCTACGGCAAGAATACTAACTAACAATACGCTATCTCCAAAATTTTACTTATCAAGGGGTAATAGGCAAGGGTGTGCCTTATCAGCATTGCTATTTGCCCTTATGATAGAACCGTTGGCCGAAAAGATTAGAAATCACCCGAATATTCACGGATATAACACTAAGGACTCAAAGAATAAAATTTCACTATATGCTGATGATATCCTTTTATATATTACTAATACACAAACGAGTATACCCACCTTATTAACACTAATTGAGGAATTCGGCTCTTTTTCAGGATATAGAATAAATTGGAATAAAAGCGAAATTATGTCTTTAAAACCACAGGATTCGAGACACTTACTAAAATTCCCCTTCAAAATTGTAACAGAAAAATTCAAGTATCTGGGTATTCAAATTACGAGAAGACACAAATCATTATTTAGTGCCAATTTTATACCACTATTAAATAAACTGAATGATATGATTAAATTTTGGAAAACGCTTCTGCTCTCATTGATAGGTAGAATTAACGCTATAAAAATGACTTTCTTACCACAATTAATATATTTGTTTCAAGCGATTCCAATATATATTCCAAAATATTTTTTCAAAAAACTAGATTCCACTATCACTAATTTTATATGGGATTACAGAACACATAGAATTCAACGAAAGCATTTGTGCAAATCTAAAGAAGTTGGGGGTTTATCATTACCTAACATTATGTATTACTACTGGGCAGTGCATATTAAGAACATAATGTACTGGCTGGATAGTTCCACTCAGCAGTTGGAGTGGATAAGAATGGAGAAAGATGAGTGCTATCCGCACGATATAGGAACGATCCTGCTCTCACCGATAAAATTGAATAGTATAATATATAAGAAGAACCCAATTATTCACAATATAATAAGAATTTGGAAACAAATAAAAGTATCCTTGAAATTAAATAATTTATCAGTACTAACCCCACTATTGAACAACCCCGCATTCAAACCTTCTCTCATCGACAACACATATCAACAATGGGATAGACTGGGGATTAGGAAAGTAGGGGATATGTATGAATTGGGCAAACTGTTATCATTTCAACAATTAAAATTAAAATTTAAATTGAAGGATAATCAATATTTTAAATATATACAGGTATGTGACTTTATGAAGAAATATACACATAGATTTCAAACTATATTTTTAGACCCTTTAGAAGAAGCAATGAATATTAAGGCTGATTCACAAAAATTAATATCATACTTTTATAATAATATATTATATAGAGAATCACCCTCAACAGAAGCACTAAGGGAAGATTGGGAACATGAGCTAATGATAAAGATCTCGAAGGATAGATGGAAAAAGTATTTGATGAATACACATAACTGTTCTATTAATGCATTAATGCAAAACATAATTTAATTCAATTCAAATTATTACATAGACTATATTATTCAAAAACGAGGTTGAATAAATGTTATCCCAACGTCTCTCCCAGATGCGATAAATGTTTGTTTCAAAACGCTAATATAACACATTCATTTGTAGGATGTACAAAGTTGAATAAATTTTGGAGTGATATATTTGATATATTTACACAGCTCTTCAAGTCAAGAATAGAACCCAAAATGGAATGGATTATATTTGGAATAATAGGAGAAGATACCAATTTAAATAAAGACCAAAATGTTTTTTTTAATTATGGGTTAATAATTGGAAAGAAATTGATACTTAAATTTTGGAAAAATACAACCATACCAACTGTTAAAATGTGGATTAGGAATATGATGGACATAGCACGCCTTGAAGAAATGAGACTCCGACTAATAGATAAATATGACCAATTCTTAAGGAGTTGGTCTCCTTTCATCGACTTTTTGGAATCATGTGATGCAGCGGTACCATAAGGATTGCTGATTTCAGTTCATGATGTGGATAGATCTACATCTCCGAATATAGATTTGAAAAATTCTCTTTTAAGGGGCCTTATCTTCTATTTCTACTTTCCACTTTTTCTTTTTTATTTTATTTTTTTATTTTTTATATACACACTTCACGTTTTTCTACTCTCTACCATCTATTTTCCACTTTTTCCCCTTTCTATTGTTTTATTTTTCTTGTCTTGCTTACTTCCTTCTCATAACATAAAACTAGAGGTTGTACATAGAATGGATTACGGTATGACATAGTTGGCACCTAAAATTAGGTGCCACTGTATTGTTTTGTATTGTATTAACTTCTAATAAAATAAACAAAAAAAAAAACAAAAACAAAAAAAACAAAAAAACAGAAAAAACCCCCCAAAAAAAAGAACCTTGCGTTTAATTTGTAGGTGCTTAATTTTGGTGACAACTAAACAAGCAATCTCATGTGTTTTATGAAAGGAACAAAAATAATCTTGATGTGCAATGCAAATTGAAAAAAGTTTTGAAATTTGTTTCCTGACCATTTTAAATCCACATCGAGATAACAGGAAGCTCTCAGAAATCTAAAGCAGTGCGATGTAAAATGTGTGTGTTTCTTACCTGTTATCTTCCTCTCTGTCAATCGCACGGTTGAACAAATGAACAAATGGGTGTGATACAAAGAGCAGCAAATTGGCTTTTTTTATCTGCAGTTTATACAAATCCTTATCAAAGCATAATCCTGATTCAAACACACTTGCCCATAAAATACATTAGTATTTTATCAAGCTTTGACAGCACAGAAATGATGATTAGCTGGACAACTTTAGAGACACAGTGAGCTGTCATCTCAGCCCAGGCTCATTCAGCAGCTGGTTTGACAATTGTATTCTTTGGTCAAGAATTGTATTCTTGCCCATGTTGACCAACATGTCCCACCTAGACTAGTTCCACCTGCCCACATTTGGTCCATATCCCTCTAAAGCTGTCCTATCCATGTACCTGTCTAATTGTTTCTTAAACGTTGCCTCAACCACCTCTTCTGGCAGCTCGTTCTATACACCCACCGCCTTTTGTGTGTGAAAGTTACCCCTCAGGTTCCTATTAAATCTTTCCCCTTCACCTTAAAGCTATGTCCCCTGTTCTCGATTCCCCTACTCTGGGCAAGAGACTCTGTGCATCTACCCAATCTAGTCCTCTCATGATTTTATACACCTCTATAAGATCACCCCTTATCCTCCTGCACTCCAAGGAATGGAGTCTCACCCTGCACTACCTCTCCCTATAGCTTCGACCCTCAAGACCTGACAACATCCTCAAAATCATCTCTGTACCCTTTCCAACTTGACAACATCTTTCCTATAACATTTCTTGAGACTATAGATTTGGACTATCGAGATACAGTGTGAAAACAGGCCCTTCGGCCCATCGCTCCACACGGACCAGCAACCACCTCGTGCATTAGCACGGTCCTACACATACTAGGGACAATTTTACAACTTACCAAGGCCAATTAACCTACAAATCTGCACCTGTACGTCTTTGGAGAGTGGGTGGAAACTGGAGCACCCGAAGAAAACCCATGCAGTCATAGAGTAATTGAGTCATGGAGTGATTCAGTGTGGAAACAGGCCCTTCAGCCCAACTTGCCCACACCGACCAACATGTCCCAGCTGCACTAGTCCCACCTGCCTGCGTTTGGCCTGTATCCCCCCAAACCTGGACCCAGTCACAGGAAGAACATGCAAACTCCACACAGACGTAATTCAAGGTCAGGATTGAACATGGATCTCTGAGCTCAACCAGCTGCATCACTGTGCCGCCCTTTCCAGTTTAACGACACTAAATGGCCTGTCCCACTGTACAAGGTAATTCAAGAGCTCTCCCGAGTTTAAAAAAAATCAAACTCGTGGTAAGTACGTAGAATGTACGTAGCGGCTACGTCGGAGCTCGTGGATATCGCGTAGCGGACGGTAATGCTAACGGCAGGTACTCGGGAAACGAGGTAACTCATGAATTTTTTTCAGCACTGTGAAAAATGTCCACGAGAGCCCCGAGTACCTACGAGCGGCCATTACCGTAATTCTCCGAGTTCGAATCAGGGGAGAACTCGGGAGAACTCTTGAATTACCTCGTACAGTGGGACAGGCCCTTAACTCTTCACTCTTTCCAGATAAATGACATCTCCATTGGGAAGATTTTCTCCCCTCATGCTCTAACCCTTGGCTGGTGTAATTGCTGAGGTTGGCAGATAACTCCTTTAGAGGATGGGGAAGAAATACTTCCTAATGGCAGATATGAAAAGGTACCGTTCATAAGTTCATAAATTCTGAGAGTAGAATTTTGGCCAATTTTCTCACTTGCAATCCCAGTGTTTGCGAGAACTTTCTGCGTTCTACTGCTCTGAGATTAGTCTGAAGACTGTGCCCCAGTTTTTCATGTTCACAAGTTCTAGCAGCAGAATTAGGCCATTCGGCCCATCAAGTCTACTCCGCCATTCAATCATGGCTGATCTATCTCTCACTCCTAATCCCATTCTCCTGCCTTCTCCCCGTAACCCCTGACACCCGTACTAAGCAAGAACTGGTTAATCTCCAATTTAAAAATACCCACTAACTTGGCCTCCACAGCCGTCCGTGGCCACGAATTCCACAGATTCACCACCCTCTGACTAAAGAAATTCCTCCTCATTTCCTTTCTTAAAGTACGTCCTTTCATTCTGAGGCTATGACCTCTGGTCCGAGACTCTCCCACTAGTGGAGGCACTGTGCGTGCAAACACGACAGCTTCTGAAGATCCGTTTTTTTTAGCTTAGTTTAGAGATACAGCGCGAAAACAGGCCATTCGGCCCACCGAGTCCACGCCGACCAGCGATCCCCGCTCTTTAACACTCTCCTACGCTAATTGAAGATGAGACAAATTCTTCACCTGAAAGATCTCCAACAGTTGTCCGGTTTGCTTTCGAGGCAGTGCAAAATTTTTGGATGAACCTGAAAAGAAAAACATGGTGGTGCAGCAGTAGAGTTGTTGCCTTACAGCGCTTGCAGTGCCAGAGAAGCGGGTTCGATCCCGACTACGGGTACTGTCTGTACGGAGTTTGTACGTTCTCCCCGTGACCTACATGGGTTTTCACCCAGTTCTTCGGTTTCCTCCCGCACTCCAAAGACTCCCAAGGAGTTTGGGTTTGTATACTTGGCATTAGTGTAATGGGTTGTCCCTAATATGTGTAGGAGAGTCTTAAAGTGCGGGGATCGCGGGTCGGAGCGGACTCGGTGGGCCGAAGGGCCTGTTTTTGCGCAGTATCTCTAAACTAAGCTAAAAAAAGAGCAATTACACCATGTTCTGATTTTTACAGCAGTTCCAACATTTTCCGCAGTATTTCCTTCAAGTCATTCCAGAATGTGACTCTGCTCCTTCCTTTACTATTTGCACCAGGCTGTGCAGTTCTTTCTGTGCCTTCGCCAGCTTCTGTCACCTTACTCTGGCACACTTTTTCTGTCTTTTAATTAAATTCTCCCCAATATGCTGCAAGTTCTTCAGAGTACAAGCGATGACACTGCTAAACCTAATAGTTTCTCCTCCAGTAGAAACATAGAAACTTTGAAAATCGGTGCAGGAGTAGGCCATTCGGCCCTTCCTGCCAGCACCGCCATTCCATATTATCATGGCATCATCTCTTTGAAAGAGTTTCCCCATCTTGCTTTATCGACACAGCTTTGTAAAATGTTTCACTTTTACACTTGCATCCAGTGCTCCTTCAATATGTGTTATTGGATCTGCACCCATCATCTTTTCTGAAATCCTTTACCATCTGATGATAAACCGCTGAACCTAAAAAAAAATCTTCTTGTCTCCCTTCTCTTTCTCACCCAATTGCTTTTAAACCATCCCCTGGTTGCTGACTCTCCTATAGAAAGATTTAGGTTTTTTTATTCATGTTTACTCTGTCAAAACGCTCCGTAAATTCAGCTCATTTTCGTCCCTTGAAGAAAACCCATCCCATCGAAATTGGGCAGTTTTTGGTTTCTCCTGAATCTGTGCCATTTTTTTTAAACCGTTCATTTTTAAAACAGAACCAAACAGACTTTGTCATCTTTATTGCAGAACAATTTTAAATCTTTCTGGAAAAATATTCTGCGTATATCTGATAAAATGAGACACTTTCTAAGTCTATATTTTTCTGATATTGATAATAATGCGATTTGGCAGTTGTAATATACTCACTGCATAGTCCAAGAACTGTAAAATTCATATCAGAAAATAACAGAAAGTAATTTGAAAAAAAAACTCCAATCTTTTTCATTGAGCTTTATAAAGGCAGGTTAAAAATATTCATTGGTGTGGTTTTTATTATTGTGGGCAAAAGCTGTTTAGGAAGAATTGCCTGATCTATGATAATAAGGTAACAATATAAGCAGACAGAATACTAGTGGATAAAGCTACATTGATTAGCCATTGTGTAGGAAGGAACTGCAGATGCTGCTTTAAACTGAAGGTAGACACAAGAGTAATAATAATAATAATACATTTTATTTATGGGCGCCTTTCAAGAGTCTCAAGGACACCTTACAAAAATTTAGCAGGTAGAGGAAAAACATGTAAGGGGAATGAAATAAATAGTAGAGACATGACTAGTACACAAAGTAAAGACAGAATTCAATACAAAACACAATATGAGGCAATTAATGCACAGATGAAGAGGGAGGGGGACGTGGGGCTAAGGGTAGGCAGAGGTGAAGAGATGGGTCTTGAGGCGGGACTGGAAGATGGTGAGGGACACGGAATTGCGGATCAGTTGGGGGAGGGAGTTCCAGAGCCTGGGAGCTGCCCTGGAGAAGGCTCTGTCCCCAAAACTGCGGAGGTTGGACTTGTGGATGGAGAGGAGACCGGCTGATGTGGATCTGAGGGACCGTGAGGGTTGGTAGGGGGAGAGGAGGTCAGTGAGATATGGGGGGGGTCAGATGGTGGAGGGCTTTGTAGGTTTAAGGTGAAGAGGAAAAGACTTAATTGGAATCTGAGGGGAAACTTTTTTACACAAAGGGTGGTGGGTGTATGGAACGAGCTGCCGGAGAAGGTAGTTGAGGCAGGGACTACCACAACGTTTAAGAAACAGTTGGACAGGTTCACAAGCTTTTCACATGACAATAAATTAAACTGAACAGAACATGGATTGGATGAGTTTGGAGGGATATGGGCTAAGTGCAGGCAGGTGGGACTGGTGTAAGTATGTAAGTAAGTTTATTGGCCAAGTATTCACATACAAGGAATTTGTCTTGGTGCTCCGCCCACAAGTAACAACATGACATACAGTGACAGTTACGAATGACTCAGAAAACACTAAACATTAATAATAATAAAACATTAATGATAAAACACCATTGATCAAGCATGTGAAACAACAAAATACCAGATTAAAGGGAGGCTACAGATTTTTGGCTGTTGAGTAGAGCAACTACTCGTGGATAAAAACTGTTTTTATGTCTGGCTGTGGCGGCTTTGACAATCCGGAGTCGCCTTCCAGAGGGAAGTGATTCAAAGAGTTTGTGGCCAGGGTGAGAGGGGTCAGAGATGATCTTGCCCGCTCGCTTCCTGGCCCTTGCAGTGTACAGTTCGTCGATGGGGGGAAGGTTGCAGCCAATAACTTTCTCTGCTGATCGAACGATTCGCTGCAGCCTCCGGATGTCGTGCTTGGTGGTGTACAGTTCATGAAGGGACATGTTGGTTTGTGTGGGCAAGTGGTACCAAAGGGTCTGTTTCCACTCCATCACTCTATGACAAAATGCTGGAGTAACTCAATGTGTCAGACAGAGTCTCTGGAGAGAAGGAATAGGTGACGGGTTGGGTCGAGACCCTTCTTCAACTAGCCATGTTATTATTAAGACTTGAGTGACATCACAAATTATTGCAAAACTCCACACAAATTAAATGCAAACAAACTCCTGCCTGAAAAAGGGTCTCGACCCGAAACGTCACCTATTGCATTTCTCCAGAGATGCTGCCTGGCCCGCTGAGTGTATCCAGCATTTTGTGTCTATTAATTAGACGTTGACAGACAAAATGCTGCAGTAACGAACAACATTTCTGGAGAACAAGAGAAGGTGACGTTTCGGGCCGGGACCTTTCTTCAACAAGCCATTTGTGCTTTCTTTATCAGAAAGTCATTTCATGTTAAGACTTGAGTAACATCTGCATTAAAACTTATTGCGAAATCCCCCACGCAAATTAATGCAAACAAACACCTGTCTGAAAAATAGTGTGGATTCCAAATGAAAATCTGTCATGAAATTGGCAGCTGCACGAGAATTAAGAATAAAGATGACTGAAAATGTCAATGCTGGAAATCTGAAAGAAAGATCATTATTCATAAGATCATAAGGGATATGAGTTGAAATAGGCCATTTGGCCCATCAAGTCTACTCTGCCGTTCAATCGTGGCTGATCTATCTCTCCCTCCTAACCCCATTCTCCTGCCTTCTCCCCATAACCCCTGACACCCGTACTAATGAAGAATCTCTCTATCAAATCCCCTGGGCTTATTTTGTGTCTATCTTTGGTGTAAACCAGCATCTTCAGAATTCTGAAGAAGGGTCTCCCCCCAAAACGTCACCCATTCCTTCTCTCCTGAGATGCTGCCTGTCCCGCTGAGTTACTCCAGCATTTTACGTCTGTCTGCAGTTCTTTCCTATGGGCACTTGTTGCTGCCCTCTATCTATATTTGATAACAAGTTTGTGATGGGAAGCAATTATTAATTCCAGCGGAGTGTAGGAAGGAACTGCGGATGCTGATTAAAACCCGGAGATAGACACAAAAAATCTGGAGTAACTCAGCGGGACAGGCAGCATCTCTGGAGAGAAGGAATGGGTGGCATATTGGGTGGAGACCCTTGCTCAGTCTGAAGAAGGGTCTCGACCCGAAACATCACCCATTCCTTCTCCCCAGAGATGCTGCCAGTCCCATTAATTCCACCGGCCCCTTTTCCCTGAGGGATAGATGTTTCTTCCTTTGTGCATGTGTGTAGAAACTCTTATTAAATCCATTCATATGTTTCTGCAAGATAATTCGCTGTTCCTTCGATCAGTTTTGTTTCAAATCATCTTGAATGGTTTGTAACATTTTCTTTGGACCTGCTGCTAGTCCTCAGAAATGTAGATGCCTTTTCTTTCAAATTAATGTCATCTTTAAGTTGCGTTGTCAGATAAGATCGGATTACATTTCATGTCAAGTCTTTATTTCATTTTGTAAAGTGTGGTCGCTGAGAAGTCAAGTATTTCTTCGTACATCTGACATTGCTTATTTATCCTGTGTCGTATTTTAAAAATCTAATTTCCCACGCTTTCTCAGCCTTTACACCTTAGAGATGCAGCATGGAGACAGGCCCTTCGGCCCACCAAGTCCGTGCCGACCAGTGATCCCCGCACACTAACATTATCCTACACACTAGGGACAATACACAATTTTACCGCGCCTAATTAACCTACACACCTTTTGATAACTGGACAGATAAACAATTTAATGGCAGGGATTATATAACACAGTCTATATTCCAGCTTTTAAGAAGGAACTGCAGATGCTGGAAAATCGAAGGTAGACAAAAGTGCTGGAGAAACTCAACGGATGCAGAAGCATCTATGGAGCGAAGGAAATAGGCAACGTTTCGGGCCGAAAATCCAGAGGAAATAGCCAACATAAAAATAGGCCTATTTTAGTAGAGGACTATTGATGTGCCGCAGAGCTTGCTAAATGCAGTCAATGTAGAGATAGAATCTGAAATCACAGAACTGACTCAATATTGACAAATGTTCAAGAAAGAACTGCAGATGCTGGAAAAATCGAAGGTGGACAAAAATGCTGGAGAAACTCAGCGGGTGAGGCAGCATCTATGGAGCATCTATGGTCGAGACCCGAAACGTCGCATATTCCTTCGCTCCATAGATGCTGCCCCACCAATGAGTTTCTCCGAAATTGACAAATAGTTTATTGGACAATATCCCTCCAAACCCATCTAATCTATATTCAGGGTACACAAAATTGCTGGGGAAACTCAGCGGGTGCAGCAGCATCTATGGAGCGAAGGAAATAGGCAACGTTTCGGGCCGAAACCCTTCTTCAGACTGATGGGGGGGTGGGGGGGGGAGAAGGAAGGAAAAGGGGAGGAGGAGGAGAGCCCGAGGGCGGGTGGATGGGAGGGTGGGAGGAGACAGCTAGAGGGTTGAGGAAGGGGAGGAGACAGCAAGGGCTAGCAAAATTGGGAGAGTTCAATGTTAATGCCATCCGGACGCAAGGTCCCCAGACGGAATATGAGGTGCTGTTCCTCCAATTTCCGCTGTTGCTCACTCTGGCAATGGAGGAGACCCAGGACAGAGAGGTCGGATTGGGAATGGGAGGGGGAGTTGAAGTGCTGAGCCACCGGGAGTTCAGGTAGGTTATTGCGGATAAACTATATTCAGTTCAGTTTAGTGTGCGGTTTCAAAGAGGTGCTTCCCTGCCTGATGAAAATATGCGTATCATAAACAATTCTGTTGTATAGGGCCGTGAATTCCAATCTAGGCAGGTCTTCCTTTGTGAAGAGGAAAGAGAAGAGCGCAGTCAGCCAATTTTCTAACCCTGATTTATGAATCATCGGCAGGAACTATTTTGCGTCTGCTCCTGTAACCTAAAGAGAAAAAAATAAACAGGTAGAGAAGAATACTGATTCGAACGCTGCTCTTATGTTCATGTCATAGCAGCAGAATTAAGCCATCCGGCCCATCGAGTCTACTCCGCCATTCAATCATGGCTGATCTATCTCCCCCTCTCAACCCCATTCTCCTGCCTTCTCCCCATAACCCCTGACACCCGCACTAATCAAGCACCTGTCAATCTCCGCCGTAGAAATACCCAATGACTTAAGGAAGGTGGAGCCCACAAAGCTCCATTGTTGGCTGTGGAAGATGAGATGATGAAGGGATACATTAAAGATAGTCCGCGGTTCTCCAGTGAGGTAGATAGTAGCTCAGGACCGCTCTCTAGTTGTTGATAGGATGGTACAATCTCCTGCTGCGCAACCATGCCAACTCAATCTGAGGAAGGGCCTCGACCCAAAACGTTGCACATTCCTTCTCTCCAGAGATGCTGCCTGGCCCGCTGAGTTGCTCCAGCATTTTGTGTCTATCTTTGGTGTAAAGGGCCTGACCCACTGACGCGACCTTTCAGCGACTGTCTTCGACCTTCAAGCTCGAGGGCACTCGCCCGGGAAAACCTCGAGCGGGATCGACCGTCAGCGATGAAACCGCGAGCTGGATCGACCGTTGCCTGATTTTGTTTCTATCTCCTCAAAATTCTGCCTGACCTGCCCCACAACGAGTTTAGTTTACCGTCACATGCACCGAGGTACAGTGAAAAGTTTTTGTTGCGCGCTGACCAGTCAGTGGAAAGACAATACATGATTACAACTGAGCTTTCGACAGAGTGCAGATACATGACAAAGAGGGTTACGTGAATATGGTTTAGTTTAGAATCCTTGTTAGCATTTTGACCATTTGTCTTTTGTCTTTATCTAATAAGTTCATATACTACTGTTGACAGGTTTGTCAAACCACTTTTAGTTAAGTATCTCTCATATAGTTTCCCTTTGATATAAAGTCCAGTAAAGTCAGATCAAAGATAGTCCAAGGGTCTCCAATGATGTTGATAGTACACTACATGGATAGGACAGGTTTGGAGGGATATGGGTCAAACGCGGGCAGGTGGGACTAATGTAGCTGGGACATGTTGGCTGGTGTGGACAAGTTGGGTCTGTTTCCACACTGTATCTCTCCATGACTCGGTGAGTAGTTCAAGACTGCTCTCTAATTGTTAGTAGTTGCCAGCATTTGTTGGCCTTGGCTGTTGCATCCAGATTGCAAGAATAAATAAAGAAGATAATCACCTTTGATGTGCAGGATTTGAGCGTCAACATGGAAACTGCAAAGGACAAGCCTCGCCAACCTGAACAACCCACTGACCTCTCTCCTGGGGCCAAGAGCTGCCAATTACTTCCTGACGACTTCTCTCAGTGAACAGCAGCAACAAATAAAATACTCTCGTGTTCACTGGGATGAAAGGAGATAGCAACACGGACAAGGTGCGGAGGAATAAGTGCTATGTCTATTCTGAAACGTGGCCACCTCCGTATCTTCTCCTGACCCCTTGCTTTTGTATCTAAATTGTCCGAATGCTTGTAGAACTCATGAGGAAAAATCGCTCTGACTTAATATTGGAAAGAACAAGGATGTTTAGTTGAGTTGGGTTGAGTTTTTTTGGGCTGCCTGACCCGCTGAGTTGCTCCAGCATTTTGTGTCTAGGCGGGGGCCAGGGAAAGCAGGGGAGCGCTGTCTGAAATTCACACCCGCGACGAACAGGAAGGTAAAAGACGGCTGCACAGTGTACGGTAAGTCCTTTAGAGAGCGCGGAGGGAGAGGGGGGAGAGAAGGGGTAGAAGAGGGGGGAGAAGGAATGGAGACACTTTTAAGAAGCCAGAAAACGTATAATAAAGTTTAGCGGGCATTTAACCTACCGGCCGGTTTTCCTTGGTCCTGAAAACTCCAATGAGGCAATTAAAATGCCCGGTCAGCGAAGGAGATTGCCAATGGCTGCCCTCGACTGCCTGTAACTACATAGCGACCCCACTCCACTGCACTACGAGTTCAAAAGAACCATGCTGACCAATTATTAATCGCGGAAAATTTTTCAACATGCTGAAAAAATTTCCCATGACCTAGCTGAGGCCACGAGTATTTGGAAACTCCCCTCGAGCATGAAGGAGTTCCAGTGACGTCATAGGACCTCCTAAGACCACGTGTCGAGTTTGAGTCGAGGACAAACTCTTCCAAAGTCGCAGATTAGGTTGCCGCAGTGGGACAGCCCCTTAAAGTAGCATCTGCAGTTCCTTCCTGCACACTTCTACAGAGGGCGCTGTTTGCAACTTTCTTCAATGCAATCAAAGGAAATTTCATTTATTTAAATCTATTTCCAAATTAATCCCACTCTAAAATAATCTGAACATATTAAGACTTGTTTCATAAAACATGTGGCAATTTTGTGACCTATTTAGCAACATCTTTCCAGCTGTTTTATGTTGATCTATTTAATTCTGTGATGTTATCAACATTAGCTTTTAAAAGTTCATTTGCCGAGTCACAGATTCAGATAGCACGGGAACAGGCCATTCGGCCCATTGATCTGTACTTGTCATCGAGTTTTCACTTACTTACACTAATTACCTTTTATTCATTCCCCCCACCTCATGTTTCTGTCATTCACACGCATCGTAGAGGCAACTAGCCTACGTGACTTGGGCGGCACGGTGGCGCAGCGGTAGAGTTGCTGCCTTACAGCACCAGAGACCCGGGTTCGATCCTGACTACGGGTGCTGTCTGTACGGAGTTTGTACGTTCTCCCCGTCACCTGCGTCATTTTTCTCCGGGTGCTCCGGTTTCCTCCCACATTTCAAAGATTGTAGGTCAATTGGTCTCGGTAAAAATTGTAAATTGTCCCTAGTGTGTGCAGGATAGTGCTAATGTACGGGGATCGCTGGTCAGCACGGACTCGGTGGGCCGAAGGGACTGTTTCCACGCTGTAGCTTTGAAGTCTATAGACATTGGGATGTGGGAGGGACATCAACACAGGGAGAACGTGCAAACTCCACACAGAACAAGAGGGTTGAACTGAATCAGTGTGTGGCAATAGCTGCTATTAAACTTGCCACCCTGCCACCCTAATCATCCATAAAATGACTTGCAATATAGGCTCCACCCTTCCTTGGTC
This sequence comes from Amblyraja radiata, assembly GCF_010909765.2. Lineage (NCBI taxonomy): Eukaryota > Metazoa > Chordata > Chondrichthyes > Rajiformes > Rajidae > Amblyraja > Amblyraja radiata. Next base: position 2,673,463 of record NC_045987.1, on the reverse strand, counting down.
ATCTGTTGCCGGTCCTGCTTTGTTCTGGCCGTTTCTGACCTCCACTTCCCTCACCTCAACTTTCAGTCTGCAGATAGGGTCCCGACCCAAAACATCACCCATCCTTTTTCTCCAGAGATGCTGCCTGTCCCGCTGAGCTACTTCAGCATTTTAGAAACATAGAAACATAGAAATTAGGTGCAGGAGTAGGTCATTTGGCCCTTCGAGCCTGCACCGCCATTCAATATGATCATGGCTGATCATCCAACTCAGTATCCCGTACCTGCCTTCTCTCCATACCCTCTGATCCCCTTAGCCACAAGGGCCACATCTAACTCCCTCTTAAATATTGCCAATGAACTGGCCTCGACTACCCTCTGTGGCAGAGAGTTCCAGAGATTCACCACTCTCTGTGTGAAAAAAGTTCTTCTCATCTCGGATTTAAAGGATTTCCCCCTTATCCTTAAGCTGTGACCCCTTGTCCTGGACTTCCCCAACATCGGGAGCAATCTTCCTGCATCTAGCCTGTCCAACCCCTTAAGAATTTTATAAGTTTCTATAAGATCCCCTCTCAATCTCCTAAATTCTAGAGAGTATAAACCAAGTCTATCCAGTCTTTCTTCATAAGACAGTCCTGACATCCCAGGAATCAGTCTAGTGAACCTTCTCTGCACTCCCTCTATGGCAATAATGTCCTTCCTCAGATTTGGAGACCAAAACTGTACGCAATACTCTAGGTATGGTCTCACCAAGACCCTGTACAACTGCAGTAGAACCTCCCTGCTCCCATACTCAAATCCTTTTGCTATGAAAGCTAACATACCATTCGCTTTCTTCACTGCCTGCTGCACCTGCATGCCTACTTTCAATGACTGGTGTACCATGACACCCACGTCTCGCTGCATCTCCCCTTTTCCTAGTCGGCCACCATTTAGATAATGGTCTGCTTTCCTGTTTTTGCCACCAAAATGGATAACCTCACATTTATCCACATTATACTGCATCTGCCAAACATTTGCCCACTCACCCAGCCTATCCAAGTCACCTTGCAGTCTCCTAGCATCCTCCTCACAGCTATCACTGCCCCCCAGCTTTTGTGTCTATCTTTCATTTAAACCAGCATCTGCAAATCCGAAGTTCCTTTCCACGCATCTTGCAACATTTCCTTCAGCTTAGATCAGAGATACAGCACGGAAATAAGCCCTTCGACCGACCGAGTCCATGCTGACCAGCGATCACCACGTACACCAGCACTATCCAACGCACCAGGGACAATTTACAATTCTCACCAAAGCCAATTAACCTACAAACCTGTATATATTTGGACTGTAGGAGGAACCCGAAGATCTCGGTGAAAACCCACGCAGGTCACAGGGAAAATGTACAAACACCGTACAGGCAGCACACATAGTCAGGATGGAACCCGGGTCTCTGGTGATGCAAGGCAGCAACTCTACCGTTCCACCTAAATGTCCTTGTCTCACGCTAATCATACTCACTCTACTCTTTGTTCAGCATTATGATTTAAAATCTAATTCAATATTATGTTTTGCACTCCTTGTTCAACAGTAAGGATCCTGCAAAGTTATTGAATTTTTAGCTGACCATTTTAAGAACTTAAAACCACAATAAACAGAATGAGTAGGAAGTCCCAGCCACCCAAACCTGTTTGAAGATTCAATCAGATTCCCTCAGTTCACCACTAATCTCAAATAAACTCTGAACTACATAGACTATTAGTTATTATTGCATTATTAATGTTTGTTTTTTTACGTGTATGTATGGATGTGCGTGTGTGTGTGTGTGTGTATATATACATATATCAAAGATTTTTAAAAGAAATGGGGAAGCCAAAGACTGTTGAAACTGCAGATAGACACAAAATGCTGGAGTCACTCGGCAGGTCAGGCAGCATCTCCAGAGAAAAGGAATAGGTGTCTTTTGGGTTGAGACCCTTCTTCAGACTGAGAGTCAGGGGAGAGGGAAACTGAAGGTATGAAGATGAACAAAGAACAAATGAATGAACTGTAAACAAGGACTTTGCCTCCTTCATCGTTGCTAACTCTGATTTGTCCTTTTGCTTACCTTTCATTCAGGTAAGTTCACCTTGAAATTAATTTATGCTTCTTACTACATAATTTGATTCACATTTGTTCAGGTTTGCAACAGATTGTACAACAGGCAACAAATGGGGGAAGAAACGATCACCATATATTTATTGGGCGCCAAACCTTAATTCCCACAAATACCTGTACTGAATACAATCACTTTAGTCTGAAGGAGGGTCTCGACCCGAAACGTCACCAATTCCTTCTCTCCAGAGATGCTGCCTGTCCCGCTGAGATACTCCAGCATTTTGTGTCTAACTTCAGTTAAGACGCATGTTCAGTGAAACTCCTTGAAACTTTTAGTCTGAAGGAGGGTCTCGACCCGAAACATCATCCATTCCTTCTCTCCAGAGATGCTGCCTGACCCGCTGAGTTACTCCAGCTTTTTGTGTCTATCTTCGGTTTAAACCAACATCTGCAGTTCCTTCCCACACATCTCGATTGTTGAAGAAGGAACTGCAGATGCTGGAAAATCGAAGGTACACAAAAATGCTGGAGAAACTCAGCAGGTGCAGCAGCATCTATGGAGCGAAGGAAATAGGCAACGTTTCGGGTACCCGAAACGTTGCCTATATCCTTCGCTCCATAGATGCTGTTGCACCCGCTGAGTTTCTCCAGCATTTTTGTGTACTCTCGATTGTTGAAACTGTCACAAACGTCACCGCATCTCTGACTTTTCATTCAAGGATCTATTTGGAATATTGTTCACTATTAAACTGTTTGCTTCCCTTCCAGCCAACATCATCGAGGCTGCCTGCCAATTTCTGGCTTATTATTTTGCTCGAGGCAGCACTTTTAGAATATGATGCATATCTTCTCAGAAGCTGATTTCATTGAAGCTCGTGACTTTACAGGATTCTCACTCCTTATATATCTCAATATCCCAGTGGATTAGTCTTGGAAATTAGTTCACCGAAATGGGATGGGTTCATGTCTCTGGTGACAAAACTTTGAGATAACTTTTTCAAAGACCTCCTCAGAGACAGCAAAGTAAACAGTTCCAAGAAAATGACAGCGTTTCTGGCTGATTGGTGCCGCACAAACAAACTTGCGCTGAAAACAGCACACGCAGCCTATTATTATTATCGTTGTTGCTTGTCTCTTCAGCCTGTGACAAACGTCAAAATACAAAGGAAATAATAAAGGGCCCTTTGGCCCACCGAGCCCGCGCCGACCAGCGATCCCCGCACGTTAACGCTATCTACACGCACGAGATGCTGAGCGAAACTAAAGGAAATGTTTAAGTTTAACTGTCTTCGGAGAGCCCCTTCAAAACTGTTCTCCAATTAAATGTGAGACAGCTGATTTAATATCCTAAAGGGGCCTGTCCCACTGTACGAAGTCATTCAAGAGCTCTTCCGAGTTTAAAAAAATCAAACTCCTAGAATGTACGTAGCGGGTACGTCGGAGCTCGGGACGTCTCTTAGCAGCTCGTAACGCTACCGGTTGGTAATCGGGAAACGCAGTAAGCTCGTGAAGACTCGTGAAGATTTTTCAACATGTTGAAAAACGTCCACGAGAGCCCCGTGTACCCACGAGCGGCCATTACCGTAATTATCCCAGTTCGAATCAGGGGAAACTCGGGAGAACTCTTGAATTAGCTCGTACAGTGGGACAGGCCCTTAAATATGGTCTCCCATACAATCTCAATTTTAGTTTCGGTTTTAGAGATACAGCGCGGAAACAGGCCCTTCGGCCCATCGGGTCTGCACCGACCTGCGATCCTTACACACTAACACTCTCCTACACGCACTAGGGACAATTTTTTACATTTATACCAAGCCAATTAACCTACAAACCTGTACATCTTTGGAGTGTGGGAGGAAACCGAAGATCTCGGAGAAAATCCACGTAAGTCATGGGGAGAACGTACAAACTCCGTACAGACCGCACCCGTAGTCGGGATCGATCCCAGGTCTCTGGCGCTGTGAGGCAGCAACTCTACCGCTGCACAACCGTGCCACCCTCAATATTCGCCAATTTCCTATGTGTCCGAAGTCTTATCTATCTCACCATTGAATAAACTCAATAAATGAGCATCTAAACTTTCTAAGACTTGAAACAGAATCCAAACATTTACAACCCATTAAGTGTATCAATATCTCCTTATTTTAATTCAACGTGACTGATATTCATTGTGTGAAGATGCCCCCTAGTTCTGGATTCTCCAGCACACCATCACAACTACTCAGCATCAATTGTGTCAGAGCTTTTCAAAGTCATGCTTCTCTCATCGAACTTATCATTGATTCTTCTACACTTCTCTGCATCAATGAAGTCAGTGCGCTAGACAACCCTTGCGTGCACCCAAACATTGCAGAGCTCTTTAATTATAAGGTCATATGACTTGTAAAAGCAGAATTAGGCCATTCAGGCCATCAAGTCTACTCTGCCATTCAATCATGGCTGATCTATCTCTCTCACTCCCAACCCCATCCTCCTGCCTTCTCCCCATAACCCCCCGACACCCTTGTTCTACTTGGGTCAAGAATGGTGATAAACCTCTGAGTAATTGATGGATTTTGTACATTGTCTTATTCATTGCTGGTGTAACATGGAAGAAAATTATCTTATCAGAAACCATCTTATCAGTCCCATCTTGGGCGGTACGATTGCGCAACAGTAGAGTTGCTGCCTTGAAGCACCAGAGACCCAGGTTCCAACCTGAACTGCAGACGCTGATTTACACTGAAGGTGGACACAAAACGCTGGAGTAACTCAGCAGGAGAGGCAGCATCTCTGGAGAAAAGAAATAGGAGGCGTTTCAGGTCGAGACCTTTCTTCAGACTGAGGGTCGGGGGAGAAGGAACTGAGTTCTGTGCTCCTCTTCATATCTCTAGTTTCCCTCTCCCCTGACTCTCAGTATGAAGAAGGGTCTCGATCCGAAAAGTCACCCATTCCTTCTCTCCAGAGATGCTGCGTCTCCTGCTGAGTTACTCCAGCACTTTGTGTCTATCTTCAGTGTAAATCAACGTCTGCAGTTCAGGTTGGAACCTAGGTCTCAGGTATTTGATGAAATGCTTTCTGGAATTTTTATAAATAAGGTCAATTTCCATTGAAGCAAAAAAAAAAGTTTTATCACTGTTGGAAATCTGCAAAATTTAAAGCTTAAAATGCTTAAAGTTGTATCAATAATATTTGGCACGGAGTCGCAACGGTAGAGTTACTGCCTTACAGCGTCAGAGTCCCGGGTTTGATTCTGACTATGGGTGCTGTCTGTAGGGAGTTTGCACGTTCTCCCTGTCAGCGCATGGGTTTCCTCCCACACTACAAAGCTGTACAGGTTTGCAGGTTAATTAGGTTTGTTAAAATGATAAATTATCCCTGGTGTGTGTAGGATAGTGCTAGTGTGTGAGGAGCGGAGTTGGTGGGCTGAAGGGCCTGTTTCCGCGCTGTATCTCTAAACCAAACGAAACATATTGTATGAGTAGTTGGATGGACAAAGACATATGGTAGACAGATGCTAAGGGAATGAACAGGGTAATTAGCTTAATTTTGTTTGCAATTTGGCATGATTTTATTAATAAATTGGGTTTGGGATGTTGATCGGATTGGTTTGTACATTACATTATGACCAAGGGGATGACTTGATGGTCAATGATAAATGAAAGGTGCACAGAGAGGCACGTTTGGTGGAGGTAGATGAAGGCTGTGCTTCCCCGATTATCCGAGACTCTTCCAGTGATGTTAAACAAAAGGCAGTTTTGACTTTAGACTCCAGACTTCAGAGATTGAACGCGGAAACAAGCCCTTCGGCCCAGCGAGTATGTGCCAACCAGCGATCACCCTCGACATTAATACTCTCCTACACACCAGGGACAATTTACAGTTGTCTTCCACAAGGGGAACAGCACCTCATATTTTGCTTGGACAGCTTACAAACCCAGCGGACGATCGATACAAAAAGCTGGAGTAACTCAGCGGGACAGGCAGCATCACTGGAGAGAAGGAGTGGGTGACGTTTATGGGTCGAGACCCTTCTTCAGACACGACCCGAAACATCACCCATTTCATCTCCCCAGAGATACTGCCTGTCCCGCTGAGTTGCACCTGCAATTTGTGTCTATCTTCGGTTTAAACCAGCGTCTGCAGGTATTCTCACCTGAAACCAAGTGAACCACCTAACTTGGGATATATTTGCACTTAGAAATCAACCCCTTTCTCTTATCTCAAAGCACTTGTACTCCAGCTACTATCTTATATAGAAACAAGGAACTGCAGATGCTGGTTAATACACAAAAGGACACAATATCTGAGAGTGATTTATCAGGCCAGGAAGCATCGCTGGAGAGAAGGAATGGGATGCTGCCAGTCCCGCTGAGTTACTCCAGCATTTTGTGTCCATCTTCGGTTTAAACCAGCATCTGCAGTCCCTTCCTACATGGTCACAGGTTGAGCTGACTACCATCTACATCTTCTTAATGCTCTCCAACACTTGCCTGATGTTCTAAATTCTTATCTGAGAAATAGGAGAACATAAAGAAGAATAATGGATGGGATTTATATAGCGCCTTTCTAATACTCAAGGCGCTATGCATCGCATTATTCATTCACTCCTCAGTCACACTCGGTGGTGGTAAGCTACTTCTGTAGCCACAGCTGCCCTGGGGCAGACTGACGGAAGCGTGGCTGCCAATCTGCGCCTACGGCCCCTCCGACCACCACCAATCACTCACACACATTCACACACCGGCAAAGGTGGGTGAAGTGTCTTGCCCAAGGACACAACGACAGTATGCACTCCAAGCGGGATTCGAACCGGCTACCTTCCGGTTGCCAGCCGAACACTTAGCCCATTGTGCCAGCCCAGTCTCCCTTATGCAGGAATAGATCATAAGGTCATGAGTGATGGGAGTAGAATTAGGACATTCTGCCCATCAAGTCCACTCTGCCATTCAATCACGCCGATCTATCTCTCCCTCCTAACCCCATTCTCCTGCCTTCTCCCCATAACCCCTGACACCCGTACTGATCAAGAATCTATCTATCTCTTTCTTAAAATTATCCATTGACTTGGTCTCCACAGCCGCCTGTGGCAATGAATTCCACAGATTCACCACCCTCTGACTAAAGAAATTGCTCCTCATCTCCTTTCTAGTGGCACGTCCTTTGAAAATGTAAAATCAAAAGGAATAAGAGATGCTACCAAAATATTTAATGTAGAGCAGAATCTTTTGTTGTAGGGTTTTACCCCGGTGAGAATTATTTTTGTGCTTTTGTGTGACAAATCATCATTTACTGTTTGGAAGCAATAGATGACATTTGCCCGCTATTGAACTTCAAATATTAACTTCTAGATAGTCGTCATGCATGACAGAGACACTTAATGTGAGAAATCGTATCATGAAACTTTCCATTGCTCCTCATCTCTCCTTTGATCTTTCCACTTGTGAACGCATTGAAAAGATAATTATCTAACAGTAGTATCAACGCAGGAGACATCTCCAACCACAAAACACACCTTCAAAACCGTTACAATATGATATTACAGAAACTGTTTTGGTTGATTGCATCTGAATCACTTCCCAGGTGACTCAGGCAATTTGGATTCGCTGTTTGAGTTTATCTCCAGCGTAGGTCAAATGAAAATATACTTTATTTTATTATTATGTGGCTGAAATTTGACAGCACATATATTTCGTATCTCAATTTTCAACTACGGGCGGAGGGTTGTCAACTAGACAGATAAACTATTCAATGGCGGGGATTATATAACGAAGCCTAAATTCCTTGACTGTTTGTCATTTTAAATGCGGAAGTGTTCTATTGAGTAATGTGCAGGGAGGAATTGCAGATGCTGGTTTAAGCCGAAGATAGACACGAAAAGCTGGAGTAACTCAGCGGGCCAGGCAGCATCAGGAAACAGGCCCTTCGGCCCACCGATTCCGCGCCGACCAGCGATCCCCGTACACTAACACAATCCTACACACCTGGGAGAATTTACAATTTTTATGAAGCCAATTAGCCTACAGACCTGTACATCTTTGGAGTGTGGGAGGGAACCGGAGCACCCGGAGAAAACCCACGCAGGTCACGGGGAGAGCGTACAAACTCCACACAGACAGCAGCCGTTGTGAGGATCGAGCCCGTGTCTCTGGCGCTGTGAAGCAGCAACTCTACCGCTACGCCAGCGCACCACCTTAAATTCCTTACCTTGGAGAGTTGGGGGTGAATTAGTAACTTTGCAAACACCCTTTATGTAGCAACTATTCACATACCTCGCCAAGGTATACAAGCAAAGGATTTCATTGTGACTTGTCACAAGTGACAATAAAGTGTTACATAGAAACATAGAAAGCCGAGTCTATCCAGTCTTCCTTCATATGAAAGTCCTGCCATCCCAGGAATCAGTCTGGTGAACCTTCTCTGTACTCCCAGTATGGCAAGAGTGTCTTTCCTCAGATTAGGAGACCAAAACTGAACGCAATACTCCAGGTGTGGTCTCACCAAGACCCTGTACAACTGCAGTAGAACCTCCCTGCTCCTATACTCAAATCCTTTTGCTATGAAAGCTATGAATTCTATCAACGTAAATTGCATGAAGCCGCTGTATTCCATCTCAATGCATGAGCTAGCTCTGGTTACAAGCTCAACATGGCTAAGTTGCATTAAACTAATGTCCACGTGAAGACATCGTGATACCTTTTCCAACACATCATTTTATTCAACATGCGGCTTTTCAAAGCCAAATTGATTTTCGCTTTGATGCATAAAATATAAATGTTCCCACTTTATGCAAAGACAAATGGCTGCTAACAAAATAGTCAATGCTGTTCCAGATTAACTCAATTTATGAAGCGAGTTTATCTTTTATTAATTGCAAAAGCGAATACATAAATATGTGTTATTTTGTTGTTCGAATATTGCTTGAAAATAAAGTGCACTCAATACTGTGGAGCAGTGGTAGAGTTGCTGCCTCACAGCACCAGAGACCCAGGCTCAATCCTGACTATGGGTGCTGTCTGTACAGAGTTTGTACGTTCTCTACATGACCGCGTGGGTTTTCTCCGGGTGCTCCTGTTTCCTCCCACACTCCAAAGACATATATGTTTGGAGGTTAATTGGCTCCTGTAAAGTATTGTAAATTATTCCAAGTGGTCAGATAGTGCTTGTGTATGGGGTGATCACTGGACTGTCTGTACGGAGTTTGTACGTTCTTCCCGTGACCTGCGTGGGTTTTCTCCGAGATCTTCGGATTCCTCCCACACTCCAAAGACGTACAGGTTTGTAGATTAATTGACTTGGTATAAAAATTGTCCCTAGTGTGTGTGGATGATAGTGATGCGCAGGGATTGCTGGTCAGTGCGGACACGGTGGGGCAAAGGGCCTTATTTCCACGCTGGATCTCTAAAACTTAATCTTAAGGGCCTGTCCCACTTGCCCATTTTTTCGGCGACTGCCGGTGTCATATCAGGGTCGCCAAAAGATTTTGACCATTTCCATATCCAGCGGCGACAAAAAAAATGTTGCGACATTTGAAATAACACCGCGCGTCGATACATCGTCACGCCGCGTCCAAGCAGCGTATTTTTCGGTGACCTGATACGTCAGTCAATGATGCCGGCAGTTGCCGAAAAAATCGCCAAGTGGGTCAAGCCCTTTAGGCTTGAGAGATCAGCGCCTACTTAGCACATCAATGAAACATGATCACTGGAGAGAAGGAATCTCTGGGACACTGATCACTTTGTACAGTCACATCAGCTTCATAGAAACATAGAAACATAGAAATTAGGTGCAGGAGTAGGCCATTCGGCCCTTCGAGCCTGCACCGCCATTCAATATGATCATGGCTGATCATCCAACTCAGTATCCCGTACCTGCCTTCTCTCCATACCCTCTGATCCCCTTAGCCACAAGGGCCACATCTAACTCCCTCTTAAATATAGCCAATTAACTGGCCTCGACTACCCTCTGTGGCAGAGAGTTCCAGAGATTCACCACTCTCTGTGTGAAAAAAGTTCTTCTCATCTCGGTTTTAAAGGATTTCCCCCTTATCCTTAAGCTGTGACCCCTTGTCCTGGACCTCCCCAACATCGGGAGCAATCTTCCTGCATCTAGCCTGTCCAACCCCTTAAGAATTTTGTAAGTTTCTATAAGATCCCCTCTCAATCTCCTAAATTCTAGAGAGTATAAACCAAGTCTATCCAGTCTTTCTTCATAAGACAGTCCTGACATCCCAGGAATCAGTCTGGTGAACCTTCTCTGCACTCCCTCTATGGCAATAATGTCCTTCCTCAGATTTGGAGACCATCCACTCAAGGGGCGTTTCTCTTGCCTCAAAGAGGTCCACTAGTTTTGTACCTTTGCTCGCAAACACATTTCCTCTTGAGTGGACTGTCAATTCTTGGGCCATGTATTGATCATGAGACTACGGCGAATAAATCTGATTTGGGAAAATAAGGATATTTTTATTGGAGGCATACCTGGTTAGGCATGCACATCCTGTAGAAGAAATGGCGGTGCCAATTGATAGTTTTCCATTGTTTTGTCCCATTGGGCATGAAGTCTTAATTACAATATGTTAGAAATCAATGAATATGAGTAATGTGCATAGTGTAATGGATGACTTCCCCAATCGCTTTCTGAGATTTATCATTTCACAGAGTAGCAAGCCAATAAATACTGGTGCAGTTCATCGCAACTGATTAAGGTGCATAAATGAAATCTCAATTCTATCCCAAGGTGATGCCTTGAATGCTCAATAGAACTCTCTGTGAATGGCATGAAATAGAGGCAAAAAGATTTCAAAGGTTTCGGAAGAAAACGTCGCCTAGGGGTAAGCCATTTAGAACGGAGATGAGGAAACACTTTTTCTCACAGAGAGTGGTGAGTCTGTGGAATTCTCTGCCTCAGAGGGGGGTGGAGGCCGGTTCTCTGGATGCTTTCAAGAGAGAGCTAGATAGGGCTCTTAAAAATAGCGGAGTCAGGGGATATGGGGAGAAGGCAGGAACGGGGTACTGATTGTGGATGATCAGCCATGATCACATTGAATGGCGGTGCTGGCTCGAAGGGCCGAATGGCCTACTCCTGCACCTATTGTCTATTGTCTTTCTCTCCATAGATGCTGCCTCACCCGCTGAGTTTCTCCAGCTTTTTTGTCTACCTTCAAAGGTTTCAAAGGTCTTTTATTGTCACGTGTACCAATTAAGGTACAGTGATATGCAAATTACCACACAGCCATACGAACAAAGGCGTCGAGACACACAACTGTAGGGGGCGCTCCTTTGTGTGCAGCCATGTCAGCAGCGCGTCAGTTTTTCCAGCTTTTTTTTATTTTTTAGTATGTTTTAAAGTGTGTATTTTGTGTTTCTTCGTGTGTTTTGTGTGGGGGGTGGTGTGGGGGGGTGAGGGGGAAACCGCTTCGGTCGCCTCCTCCATGGAGAGGCGACTTTTTCCAGGTCGCCTCCCCCGTGGCCTAACATCAAGGATCGACGTGGCCTTTCCCGGAGACACGCCCGGGGCTTCAGCGGCGGGCGCAGCGTGGACTCTCGGCGTAGAGCGGGCGACCCTCGCTGGGGCTCGCTGGAGGGAAGCGCTCCGTTTCACTGGCCCGGGGCAGCCGGCAGCCTGAAGTCGCAGCCTGAAGCCGCGGTCTGCAGAGCTCCAGCTGGTGCGGCGTCTACAGCCCGGGATCCCTCGTGAGGGACCCGGGGGAAGAAGAAGCCATCACTGCCGGCCCGTGGCCAACTTCTACCGCGGGGCCGGCATGGACTTACCATCACCCCTGGAGGGGAGCTTCGACCGCCGGCCCTGCAGTCTACGGTGCTTCTGGCTGCGGCGGGGACTTTAAATCTCGACCGCCGGCCTGCGGCCTACAACAATCTAAAGCCGCGGTCTCCGGTGAGGAAGAGCCGATCCTGGACTAACTCTGGACTCTGGTCCTGTACACGGGGGGGAAATGGAGGAGGACTGGCCAAATTTTTGTGCCTTCCACCACAGTGATGAATGCTGTGGTGGATGTTTGTGTTACAGTTTTATTGTGTGTTCTTTATCATTGTACTGCTGCTGACAACACAAATTTCCACCAACCCTGGTTGTGTGGCAATAAATTATATCTATCTATCTATCTAACTACATAAAAGTTAACGTAAACATCCACCACAGCAGATTCCCCACATTCCCCACATAAAGCCCAATCATCTTCCTCTTTATTCTCCCGCAGTCGGGGCAGTCGAACCATCCATCGGGGCGGTGGAAACTCCTGCGCCTTGGAGTTCCCAAAGTCGGTCTCCGACCAGAGACCGCGGGCTCCACGAAGTTAAGTCAGCAAGCACCCACGATTGGAGCTCCCAGGTCGATCCCTGGCAAAGGGATCGCGCGCTCTCCGTGATGTTAAAGTCCCGTAGGCTCCCGACGGTGAAGCTAACAGCCGGTATCCGGCAAGAGGCCGCCAACACCTCCATGTTAGGCCGCAGTGCAGACGGTGATACGAAACGGAAAAATATCGCATCTCCGTCGAGGTAAGATATTAGAAAAAGTTCCCCCCCCACCAACCCACCACATAAAACAAGCTAAAGAACACTAAAAACATACATTTAACACATTTTATTAAAACACAAAGAAGGAAGGGACAGACAGACTGTTGGCGAGGCAGCCATTGCTGGCGCCACCTGGTGGACTTGGTGAGTTGGAGATAGACACAAAGTGCTGGAATAACTTAACGGGTCAGGCAGCATCTCTGGAGCACATGGAATAGATAATGTTTCGGAGCAAGACCTTTCTTCAGTTAATTGGCTTCAGCAAGTCTGTAAATTGTCCCTAGTGTGTAGAAAAGTGTCAGTGTACGGGATGATCGCTGGTTAGCTCTGACGATGGGCCGAAGGGCCTGTTTCCGCGCTAAATCTCTGAACTCTAAAGTAACGTCCAAAGACGATAAGCTGGGTGCCTGTTTCTCCTAGTAAATGGTCGGCACGGTGGCGCAGCGGTAGAGTTGCTGCCTTACAGCTGCAGAGACCCAGGTTCGATCCCGACCACGGGTGCTGTCTGTACGGAGTTTGCACGTTCTCCCCATGACTGCGCATTTTTTCTCTGAGATCTTTGGTTTCCTCCCACACTCCAAAGACGTGCAGGTTTGTAGGTTAATTGGCTTGGTGTAAATGTAAAATTGTCCACAGTGTGTGTAGGATATTGTTAGTGTGCGGGGGATCGCTGGTCAGGCGGACCCGGAGGGACGAAGGACCTGTTCCCGTGCAATATCTCTGAACTAAACGAAACTAACCCGAACTAAAGATCCTTCCCTCATTCACTGCAGAGTGTAGATTTGCCTAATCTCACTCAGGCAGGCAGTACAATTCCTCTCAGTGGAATTGTGCTCAGGGTGAGAAGCAAAGCAACAACACAACTTGTCCTTGGGAAGACCAGAAAATCCAAGTTAAAACACAAATGGCATCTCTGAAGATGAGTTCTACATCGAGCTTACTCACTTTGTCAGATTACTTGTCAAAACCTCTCAGCGGAAAGTCGCAAGGATTAATATTTACAATTAAAATATTCCACTGAACAATAACTATCCCTTTTTGTGTTTGAAGTATCTTTCAAATGAAATATACTTTTTTAACAACTGCTGCCATATCACTTCACTTCACAAAGACTGACATTTGAAATTCGTACAAAAATCTACCTCTAAGTTCAAAACATGGGTTACTTGAATAATTCATACAATTCTGAAATATTGGCAAGTGTCATGAACATTTCAACATCAGAGTTTTTATACCACGTACCTAACCAGAGACTTTGATTTTAAAACCTTAAAATGACTTTGCTTAATTGGCTTACAATAATAAATAGTTCTCTCAAAAATTACACCTCAAGTTCAAGTTCAAGTGAGTTTATTGTCATGTGTCCCTGTATAGGACAATGAAATTCTTGCTTTGCTTAAGCACACAGAAAATAGTAGGCATTTACTACAAAACAGATAAATGTGTCCATATACCATGATATAAATATATACACACATGAATAAATAAACTGGTAGTGCAAATAACAGAAAGTGGTTGCTAATAATCAGGGTTTTGTCCGAGCCAGGTTTAATAGCCTGATGGCTGAGGTGAAGTAGCTATTCCTGAACCTGGTTGTTGCAGTCTTCAGGCTCCTGTACCTTCTACCTGAAGGTAGCAGGGAGATGAGTGTGTGGCCAGGATGGTGTGGGTCTTTGATGATACTGCCAGCCTTTTTGAGGCAGCGACTGCGATAAATCCCCTCGATGGAAGGAAGGTCCATCAAAGATAAATACTGATCAAAGATAGTATTTGGCAGGTCTCTTGTAAAAGGAATTAAAAGACTCCAGTTAAAATCCAGTTTGTATTTGGATTAAATCATCTTGTCTGTTCTCTGTCTCTGGGTGAGAATAGTTGAACGTACGACACCTGCAATGTTGCAATCTAAGGCAGAGATAAATAAATTAATGGTAGACAAAAGTGCTGGAGAAACTCAGCGGGTGCGGCAGCATCTATGGAGCGAAGGAAATAGGCAACGTTTCGTCCCGAAACGTTGCCTATTTCCTTCGCTCCATAGATGCTGCCGAAACGTTGCCTATTTCCTTCGCTCCATAGATGCTGCCGCACCCGCTGAGTTTCTTCAGCACTTTTGTCTACCTTCGATTTTCCAGCATCTGCAGTTCCGTCTTAAGTAAATTAATGATTAGTTTTGTTTAGAGATACACTACGGAAACAGACCCTTCGGCCTACTGAGTCCACGCCGACCAGCGATCCCCGCACATCAACACTATCCTACACACTAGGGACAATGTTATACCAAAGCCAATTAACCTACAAACCTGTACGTCTTTGGAGTGTGGGAGGAAACCAGAGCACCCGGAGAAAACCCACGCAGGTCACGGGGAGAACGTGCAAACTCTGTGCAGACAGCACCCGTGGTCAGGATCGAACCTGGGTCTCTGGCGCTGTGAGGCAGCAACTCTACCGCTGCACCACCCTACCTCCCTCGCCAGGGCTTCAGGGGTTATGGGGAGAAGGCAGAAGAATGGTGTTGAGAGGGAATGATGGATCAACCGTGATTGAATGGCAATCGACTTGATGGGCCGAATGGCCTAATTCTGCTCCTATCACTGATAAACTTATGAATTGTACAACAACACTACACTCTAGACCCCACCATTATGTCTGATTTTAGATAATGATCGATGACACTAAATAAGTAAAAATATCCTTTCAATTATGTGGAAGAAAATAGGCATTGACCTATTTCAGAAGTGAAAGCGTAGACTTTGATCACAATTTTAGTTGTATATGTGTGTGGGGCGGGGGGATGCGACCTTTTCTTTGTCGTATCCCCGTCTCCGTCTGCGCTGAGGCCTAATCGCGGAGCTGGCAGCCTCCAACTGGGGCCGACCTCGAGGTTCCCGGAGGCAGAGCCAGGACTCACCAATTGGAAGCTGGCCGACTTCGGGGCTGTGGTGGCGCTGCGGCGGCGGCCCGACTTCGGAGCCTCGGAGGCTTCGGCCGCGGGCCCAGTGGACGACAACATCGGGAGCTCGCGGGTCCCAGGTTGGTGACCGATTCTCCGGAGCTCCCGCAACAACAGATTCGTCCGCTGGACTGGAGGGTGGCAGCTTCGACTTCCCCCGGGCTGCGGAGTTTGAACCGGCCCGTTTGCGGAGCTCGGATTCGGCCGCGGGACTTACCATCACCCGGCGGGGGTGCCCAACATCGAAAGCCTGGATCGTCTCAACGCAGAGGGAGAACAAGGAGTGAAGAGACAAGGACTTTAAGACTTTTGCCTTCCATCACAGTGAGGAGGTGCCTGGTAGACTCACTGTTGTGGATGTCAAACTGTGTTAAGTGTGTGTTCTGTTACTTTATTCTCTGTTATCACTGCAAGGTACGCAATTTCGTTCAAACTTAAAGTTTGAATGACAATAAAGGAAACTTTATATAACTTTATATAAAAAGAAACGTTATATAAAGAAAGTTGTCACGCAGCTTTAGAGTCAACATATTCTTAAGACCTCATTGTAAGTAAAATAAAATTCTCCTTGGTTAATCTTTGCTTCTAACAAAAATCATCTTAAATACATGCCCTTTGATCGCCAGCCTTGGCAACTTGCAAAACAGTTCTTCCTATCCATGATTATCAAAAACACTTTGTTATTTTAAACATAGATAAAAATGCTGGAGAAACTCAGCGGGTGAGGTAGCATCTATGAAGCGAAGAAAAAGGTGACGTTTCGGGTCGAGACCTTTCTTCAGGCTGCACACCTCTATTAAACCTCCCTTTAAGCTTTCCTGGAGAGACTGGGACTTTCTAATGCAAATTACTTCACCATTTAGCAATAATAATAATAATAATACATTTTATTTATGGGCGCCTTTCAAGAGTCTCAAGGACACCTTACAAAAATTGAGCATGTAGAGGAAAAACATGTAAGGGGAATGAAATAAATAGTAGAGACATGACTAGTACACAAAGTAAAGACAGAATTCAATACAAAACACAGTATGAGGCAATTAATGCACAGATGAAAAGGGACGGGACGTGGGGCTAAGGATAGGCAGAGGTGAAGAGATGGGTCTTGAGGCGGGACTGGAAGATGGGGAGGGACACGGAATTGCGGATCAGTTGGGGGAGGGAGTTCCAGAGCCTGGGAGCTGCCCTGGAGAAGGCTCTGTCCCCAAAACTGCGGAGGTTGGACTTGTGGATGGAGAGGAGACCGGCTGATGTGGATCTGAGGGACCGTGAGGGTTGGTAGGGGGAGAGGAGGTCAGTGAGATATGTGGGGGCCAGATGGTGGAGGGCTTTGTAGGTGAGGACCAGGATTTTGTAGGTGATCCGGTGGGAGATGGGAAGCCAGTGAAGTTTTTTGAGGACTGGAGTGATGTGATGCCAGGATTTGGTGTGGGCGATGAGTCGGGCGGCTGCATTCACCACTACATCTGTGGAAACTAGAGAGGCACAAATTATTTCCCCTACTCTGGGCAAGAGACTCTGTGCGTCTACCCGATATCCATCATGATTTTGCACACCCCTATAAGATCACCATTCAATGCTTTGAATTTGCAGTAGCTGATTTGGTGAATGAAAAATGCCCAAAGGCTGGGACTCTATTCCCTGGAGCGCAGGAGGATGAGGAGTGATCTGAAAGAGGTGTACAAAATCACGAGTGGAATAGATCGGGTAGACGCACAGTGTCTCTTGCCCAGAGTAGGGGAATCAAGAACCAGACAACACAGGTGAAGGGGAAAAGATTTAATTGGAATCTGAGGGGTAACTTTTTCACACAATGGGTGGTGGGCGTATGGAACAAGCTGCCAGAGGAGGTAGTTGAGGCTGGGACTATCCCAACGTTTAAGAAACAGTTAGACAGGTACATGGATAGGACAGGTTTGGATGGACATCGGCCAAACATAGGCAGGTGGGACTAGTGTAGCTGAGACATGTTGGGCTAGTTGGGATGAAGGGCCTGTTTTCACGCTGTATCATTCTTTGACTCTTAGGGCTGGTATCTGACTAATGGCAAATGGAGACCAGTGGAAATTTTAGAGAAATATTGCAGCCTTACATCGCCAGAGACCCGGGTTCGATCCTGCTGTCTGTACGGAGTTTGCACGTTCTCCCCGTGACCCGCGTGGGTTTTCGCCAAGATCTTCGGTTTCCTTCCACACTCCAAAGAAGTACAGGTATGTTGGTTATAATTGGCTTCGGTATAATTGTAAATTGTCCCTGGTGTGTGTAGGGCAGTGTTAGTGTGCGGAGATCGCTGGTCGGCACGGAGACAGTGGGCCGAAGGGCCTGTTTCTGCACCGTATCTCACAACTAAATTAAACTAAACTAATTAACTAAGTCTCTCACAACCCTCTTTCCGTTAGATTCACAATGTCAAAACGTTCTTTCCGCATAGCAGCTAAAAATGTTTTAGTACAGTTTGTAGGTAACATAAACTCAGCACATGATGTTCTCGTCTCTGTAATTAAAGGTTAGTCGAGAAGTATTTCCACTTACTCTTTATGACCCTGTGAAGCTCTTTATGTTTCCTTCGAACAACCCATTCCATTGCCTCTCTGTTTGCCTGTGCTTGTTCATGCAATGCTCTGCTATTTCATTTCATGAATGAAACAAGTTTTGCACTGAAGCATTTTGCTGGAGTCTTTTTAAACAGCAAGATTAAATTAGTTTCATTTTTTTTAGAGACACAGCGTGGAAACAGGCCCTTCGGCCTTCCGAGTCCGCGCAGACCAACCATCCCCAAAGGGCCCGTTTCCGCGCTGTATCTCTAAACCAGTGGTTCTTAACCTTTTGGGCACCAGGACGTGCATACGTGGACAAAATACTGTGTGTGATTTTCCAGCATCTGCAGTTCCTTCTTAAACTGTATGTGGTGTGTACCTTTGTTAGGTTCCTAAACATGGGCTCAACAAATGGATATGTTATTTGTGAACCCCTTCATGATCCCCGGCAAAGCCCCGAGCGACCCCCATGTGGGGTCACGACCCCCAGGTTAAGAACCACTGCTCTAAACTAAACTAAACTAATTCTCATGAGAAGGCAAATTCCTGACCATTAATAGCAGCAGTTATTTCATGCAGAATATCTATTATCTAAATGGTGGCCGACTAGGAAAAGGGGAGATGCAGCGAGACCTGGGTGTCATGGTACACCAGTCATTGAAAGTGGGCATGCAGGTGCAGCAGGCAGTGAAGAAAGCGAATGGTATGTTAGCTTTCATAGCAAAAGGATTTGAGTATAGGAGCAAGGAGGTTCTACTGCAGTTGTACAGGGTCTTGGTGAGACCACACCTGGAGTATTGCGTACAGTTTTGGTCTCCAAATCTGAGGAAGGACATTATTGCCATAGAGGGAGTGCAGAGAAGGTTCACCAGACTGATTCCTGGGATGTCAGGACTGTCTTATGAAGAAAGACTGGATAGACTTGGTTTATACTCTCTAGAATTTAGGAGATTGAGAGGGGATCTTATAGAAACTTACAAAATTCTTAAGGGGTTGGACAGGCTAGATGCAGGAAGATTGCTCCCGATGTTGGGGAAGTCCAGGACAAGGGGTCACAGCTTAAGGATAAGGGGGAAATCCTTTAAAACCGAGATGAGAAGAACTTTTTTCACACAGAGAGTGGTGAATCTCTGGAACTCTCTGCCACAGAGGGTAGTCGAGGCCAGTTCATTGGCTATATTTAAGAGGGAGTTAGATGTGGCCCTTGTGGCTAAGGGGATCAGAGGGTATGGAGAGAAGGCAGGTACGGGATACTGAGTTGGATGATCAGCCATGATCATATTGAATGGCGGTGCAGGCTCGAAGGGCCGAATGGCCTACTCCTGCACCTAATTTCTATGTTTCTATGTTTCTATATGTCAACTTTGCAGAATAATTTATAAAGATGGGCTCCTCTCTGAAGACCGCGGGCTACAATTTTGTTTTCCCGCTTTCAACATTTGCACAAAATATTGTCTTTTAAAGCAAGCTTTTATTTAACAATGTAAACTTCATCTGTTTCAACGGTCCCTTCATTCTGACCCATATGGATTGGAGACAAAGGGCTGAAGTGGCAGCAGTCGGTGAGCAAAGACATGGTTTGAAAGACGAGACTACATTTCAGGTCGAGATGAGATACAGTCCCTCGAGAGGGAAAGGAAAGGATTCTCTAATGTCGCCGCTCCCATGATGATTACAAATGCACAGATTAGTATGAAACAGAACTGGAGGCTTATGATAAATGTTACAAATCATAATTCAACAAAGAAACAAGAGAAACAAAAAAAAACGACAAAATGCAAGAATCATTAGAGGCAAAGAGCGAGAACAAGCATTCATCAGATGACAACGGAAAAAGCAGCAGCAGAAAATGTTTCATTTGTAAAAAATATTAATAGCAAAACAGCAGTTAAAGAAAGGAAGCTGATTAGTGAGAGATTTTCTTAAGGAGGACTGAAGACTGTGGTTTAAGTGAAGTAATAAATGCATATTTTGCAGCAGTCTTGACTAAGGAAGATTTTTCTGTTACTTTTACAGTAAGGAAGGATTTAAAAAGTTCCTTCTTACACGTAAAAGAATTGAAGTTGGACACATAAAGATGGAGTAACTCAGCGGGTCAGGCGGCTACTCTGGAGAGAAGGAATAGGTGGCATACCGGGTCGCAACCCTTCTTCAGAATGAGAGTCAGGGAAGAGGGAGACACAGAGATATGAAAGGGTAAGGTGTGAAAATGACAGTTCAAAGCAGACGATTAATGCGTGGGGATTCCCCTCCCCCTTCCCAGTTCTCCCACCAGTCTTACTGTCTCCGACCACATTACCTTCTATCTATCCGGTCACACCTCTGACATCAGCCTGAAGAAGAGTCTCGACCCGAAACACACCCAATCCTTCTCTCCACAGATGCTGCCTGTCCCCCCAAATGTACCATGATTCTTTATAGGGAGTGGATGTAGGAAACAAATAATTTGGAAATGAAAGGTCAGGTTGAGGACTTTGTTTGAGATCCCACAGGTTTGTCAGCCTGTAAGTAGATCCAGTGCGTAGTGTCACACAGCATTGGAAGCACAGTCCGATTAAAGATAGTCCGAGGGTCTTCAACGAGGTAGATGGGAGGTCAGGACCGCTCTCTAGTTTGGTGAGAGGATGGTTCAGTTGCCTGATAACAGCTGGGAAGAACTTGTCCCTGAATCTGGTGGTGTGTGCGTTTTCACACTTCTGTGACCATCACACAGGTAGGCAACAATGCTGGTGAGGCAGCATCTATGGAGCGAAGGAATAGGTGACGTTTCGGGTCTTGACTCGAAACATCACCTATTTCCTTCGCTCCATAGACGCTGCCTCACCCGCTGATTTTCTCCAGCATTTTTGTCAACCTTCG
Source organism: Amblyraja radiata (assembly GCF_010909765.2). NCBI lineage: Eukaryota > Metazoa > Chordata > Chondrichthyes > Rajiformes > Rajidae > Amblyraja > Amblyraja radiata. Next base: position 2,652,555 of record NC_045987.1, on the reverse strand, counting down.
ATTTTTCCAGCATCTGCAGTTCTTTCTTAACCATCGCACAAACTAACCTCACTTCCATCGACTCCATCTACACTTCATGCTGCCTCGGAAGGCCGCCAGCAGCATGATCCCAGGCCAGTCTCACCCCGGTCCCACCCTGCTCACTCCCTCTTCTCCCCTCTCCCAGCCGGTAATTCCCAGCCGTGTACTCCACCTCCGTGCCACCCTACCGCCTCAAAGCATGGAGTTTGTACGTTCTCCCTGTGACCCGCGTGGGTTTTCTCTGGGCGCTCCGGTTCCCCCCCCGCACTCCAAAGACGTGCAGGTTCGTAGGTTAATTGGCTTGGTATAATCATGAAATTGTCCCTAGTGTGTGTAGGATAGTGTTAATGTGTGGAGATCGCGGGTCAGCGTGGGCTCGGTGGTCTGAAGGACCTGTATCCTTAAACTAAACTCAACTAAAGGTAGACAAAAGCACTGGAGAAACTCAGCGGGTGCGGCAGCATCTATGGAGCGAAGGAAATAGGCAACGTTTCGTCCCGAAACGTTGCCTATTTCCTTCGCTCCATAGATGCTGCCGCACCCGCTGAGTTTAGAAAATAGGTGCAGGAGTAGGCCATTCGGCCCTTCTCCAGCACTTTTGTCTACCTTCGATTTTCCAGCATCTGCAGTTCCTTCTTAAACTAAACTAAACTAAACTAAGCTAAGCAAGTGAGAAGGCAAGTCGGTCGTTTGCAACCCAATAGTTTGTTCACTCCAAACTTTGGACAACAGCTATCCTTGGGCACAAAGGAAAGTGAAATTAGCGTTTCAGATTATTGATATATATCGCACTAAAAGAACATGGACATTTTTGCTTCTGTGCCCAGAGGTATCTATTACAAGGTCTCTGGCAAACCATCCTCTTATCTTGGGCCAAACTGATCTTTAATAATTTAGAATAATTGAGACTTAATTGATACGTTAACTGCTAATTGCAAGCAGCGACTCTGGAAGAAATGGCATTATTGGGTTGCAATGGATGGGAGAACAGATCGGCAATTACGGAGTAATTTAAAGCACTGCAGCTGATGATGCTCCTGAAATAATTAATGTTGCCGAACTTGAGATTAGAAATGAAAGCTCTTAAAATGGTCAAAGCATGGAACTGCAGATGCCGCTTTGCAACAACAACAAAAAACCACAGAGTGCTGGAGTAACTCAGCGGGTCAGGCAGCATCTCTAGAGAACATGGATAGGTGTCGTTTCGGGTCAAAATGCACTTCATCAGTTTATTTATTCATGTGCGTATATATTTATATAATGGTATATGGACACACTGATCTGTTTTTGCAGTCAATGTCTACTATATTCTGTTGTGCTGAAGCAAAGCAAGAATTTCATTGCCCTATCAGGGACACATGACAATAAACTCTCTTGAATCTTGAATCCTTCTTCATAAATTCATAAGTAATAGGAGCAAAATTAGGCCATTCGGCCCATCGAGTCTACTCCGCCATTCAATCATGGCTGATCTATCTTTCCTTAACCCCATTCTCCTCCCTTCTCCCCATAACCCCTGACATCCGTACTAACCCAGAATATTTCTATCTCTGCCTTAAAAATATCCACTGACTTGGCCTCCACAGCCGTCTGTGGCAAAGAATTCCACAGATTCACCTCCCTCTGACTAAAGAAATTCTTCCTCATTTCCTTCCTAAAGGAAAGTCCTTTAATTCAGGTCCTAGACTCTCCCACTAGTGGAAACATCCTCTCCACTCCATCCAGGCTTTTCACTATTTGGTAAATTTCAATGAGGTCTCCCCCCATTCTTCTAATCTCCAGCGAGTACAGGCCCAGTGCCGTCAAACGCTCATTAATGTTAACCCACTATGGGAGAGTCTAGGAGCAGACGTTATAGCCTCAGAATAAATGGACCAACCTTTAGAAAGGAGATTGGCCAAATGGCCTACTTCTGCTCCATGAACTTATGAACTAAAAAAGGTCAATGGTTTATCCCTGAAAATAGTTCCATTAGTCTGGACTCTGAAACATCGGTGTGACCAAACGTAGACTGGGCGATCGTTTCGCTGAACACCATCGCTCAGTCCGCCTGGACCTACCTGATCTCCCAGTTGCCAAACACTTTAATTCTCCTTCCCATTCCCACACTGATCTTTCTGTCCTGGGCCTCCTCCATTGTCGGAGTGAGGCCAAACCCAAATTGGAGGAACAGCATCTCATATTTCGCTTGGGCAGCTTACACCCCAGAGGTATGAATATTGATTTCTCTAACTTCAAGTAACCCCTGCATTCCCTCTCTCTCCATCCCTCCCCCACCCAAGTCGCACCAGCTTCAACGTCGTCTTGTTGAGTCTCATTGTCAGTAACTCATTTCCACCTAGGCCACAGCTAAACAACGGCCTGTTTCCTTTATCATCGTTATTTGTTTACATATCTTTCTTTCATTTGTTCTACATCTCATCACATCACCGTCCATATCTCTCGTTTCCCTTCCCCCTGACTCTCAGTCTGAAGAAGTATCTCGACCCAAAACGTCACCTATTCCTTTTCTCCAGAGGTGCTGCCTGTCCTACTGAGTTACTCCAGCATTTTGTGTCGATCAATAGTTCCACACATGCCCGCCTGCACGAGTTTGTACAATGCTAGGACATTGCAACGAGGGTTAACCACAACACAGATCGACTGTGTATTGTTGACAGCAACTGCAACTCAGGCCAAACCACAGAAGTATGTCTTACACCCACTTCTTGCCTAAACTCAGCAGGTAACAAGTTCTATGCTGAGTTATCCGTATAAACGTGACCACAAAGGCCCAGGCTTTGGATATCTCTGGACTTTACCAGCTGTGAATAAGTGCAAGACCCAGCATCTTTGAGAACTTCCTTTCTTTCCCCACCACCCTCTTGTCCTGAAGGCACCAGCTTATTTTTCTGATGATTGGTTCTGAGTCTGCGGCTCTCTGTTCTCCCAGCGTGTGGTACCTGAGATCGATACAAGACGCCGGAGTAACTCAGCGGGTCAGGCAGCATCTCAGGAGAAAGGGAATTGGTGACGTTTTGTGTCGAGACCCTTTGTTGAATCTACCACACAATGAATTTGCAGCAAGGGAAAGTAATGCAGTGCCTTAGTTTAGTTTAGTTTAGAGATACAGTGTGGGAATAAGATCTTCGGCCCACCGATAAACACCTTGTATTAAACTTCAATGCTTTCTTCATTCCAACTGAAAAGTCTTGGGTTTTGCAAATTTCACCCAGGGCTTCCAGAAAGTTAGCTACGATTGAACACGATGCAAATTTTTAACGGGTTAGTTCACTGAACAAGCGATAATGCCTGCACTCGAAAAGAGAATTTGTCAAAAACAGGAGACATATCCCGGGGTTGTACAGCATTTACACATGGTGCAACATCAAGTACAACACTGTTAAACAAATAACTCATTCATTTGCTCCATGTCTCGTCTTGTGGGTGCAAAGCACCGTTTGTAACATGATTTTCTTTTATACCGAGGAATTTGCTTTTAATTAAGATCTTTGTTTGTTCTGCTTGCTAGATGCCCTGAGAATTGGACACGGGCCTGTGACTAAGAGACTCTGGGGACAGATTATGTGGGCGGCACAGTGGCGCAGCGGTAGAATTGGCGCCTTACAGCACCAGAGACCCGGGTTCGATCCCGACTACGGCTGCTGTCTGGACGGAGTTTGCACGACCCCCCCCCCCCCCCCCCGTGACCTGCGTGGGTTTTCTCCGAGATCTTTAGTTTCCTCCCACACTCCAAAGATGTGCAGGTTTGTAGGTTAATTGGCTTGGTATAAATGTAAAAAATTTGTACTGTTTTTAGTGTTAATGTGCAGGGATCTCTGGTCGGTGTGGACTCGGTGGGCCGAAGGGCCTGTTTCCGTGCTGGATCTCTAGGCTAAGCATTTGCCATCATTAGTTTGAGCTTTAGTTTTAGAGATACAGCGCGGAAACAGGCCCTTCGGCCCAAAGAGTCCGCGCCGACCAGCGGTCCCCGCACACTAACACTATCCTACACACACTGGGGACAATTCACAATTATACTGATGCCAATGAACCTACAAACCTGTACGTCTTTTTAGTGTGGGAGGAATCCGGAGAAAACCCACCCTGGTCACGGGGAGAAAGTACCTGGGGCAGCTGAGGTAGTGATGATGGGTTCATGTATATTTGATCAAACAATCAGATTCTATTGTGCTGCAGTTGTCTACTATGCCTGACACTAATCTAGAATCTTTCAATCTCCGACTTAAAAATATCCACTGACTTGGCCTCCACAGCCTTCTGTGGCAATTAATTCCACAGATCCACCACCCTCTGTCTAAATAAATACTTCCTCGTCTCCTTTCGAAAGGAACGTCCTCTTATTCTGAGGCTGCGACCTCTAGTCTCTAGAGTCCGAGACTCTCCCACGAGTGGAAACATTTTGCGTCCACCTTCAACAAACTACAGCCCTGCTTTCGCCCGCAGGAATGAGAATCAGGTTCCAACAGAGCGCGCCCGACAGTGCGCCCCTTCATTCCGATTTCCCCCAACATTGAATTCTCCGCTTCCCTGCAACCCCTCCGCTTACATCTTCATTCATCCAAATTGGCCGCAGTCGGCTCACATCCACCGCGCCAACGTCAACGATGCCCACGACCCTCTTCGCTTCCTGAGCGAAACCGACCGATAAAAAAGGCATGACAATGGTTGGCTGTTGGGCCACGCTGCCGAAATGAAACAACCATTTACTGGTACGGGCAACTTCACCCATTAACCCGTTCAACTTATTCACTCCTCGCTTGGTCAGGGGGGGGGGATGAAAACTCGCTCCACAAATACCAGTGACAGGATGAAACCTGCCTGCAGCTGCTGCTGTTTTTCCCTTTCACGGCCTATTCCCCAACAGGAGGATCATTTATACTGTGGATAAAGGCCAGTATAAAAGCCCAGTCACTTGCCATCGCTTGCGATCACTGGTCTCCCTTATTCCCTCCACAATAATGGAGCCCGTTGGTGTGAAGGAGCCCTACAAAGGCAGAAACAAAACTCAAATACAGACACTTGGTGAATATAATGGCACATCACTCACATAGGAAGTGTACAAGCTCAGAGATTTGATTCAACAAAGGAAGGTTTCAAAAACTGGTGAGTTTTGTGTCCAGGCTGGTGCAGCCAGAAACTGCATTTTGCTTCCAAATGGATGCTTTGTGGAGCTTTAAAGGCCGTTTCTATTTCCGAATGCTAAAGTCAATAGCTCATTTGTAAGTTAGCGTCAATTGACAGTGCAATCAATGTAACGTTTTGTTCCAATTACAAACGTTTGAGAATTACATAAACAAATAGGTTTTCTGATGCAAGCCTTGGACAAGTTGAATCGAACATCTCTGATGCAAAAATTGGAAAGGACCTCCAGTTTAAATTCCATTTGGAATATTTTGGAGGACCAAGAAACCAAGAACCAAGAGCTGGTTTTATCCACGTCTTGAACTGCTTGGGTTTTTTTTTTAAGAAGGTTTCAAATTTTGGAATTTCCCACCTTCAAGAGGTTTGGTTTAGTTTAGTGATCTAGCGCGGAAACAGACCCTTCAGCCCACTGACCAGCCATCCCCCCACACTAAAGGGCCTGTCCCACTTGGCGATTTTTTCGGCAACTGCCGGCATCATTGACTGACGTATCAGGTCACCGAAATTTTTTCGGCGTGATGCGGCATGACGATGTATTGGCGCGCAGTGTTTTTTCAAGCGTCGCAACATTTTTTTTGTCGCCGCTGGATTTCGAAATGTTCAAAATCTTTTGGCGACACTGATGTGTGCTGGCAGTCGGCAAAAAAAATCACAAGCGGGACAGACCCTTAACACTGTCCCACACACAAGGGACAATTTAGAATCTTTGCCGAATCCGATTAACCTACAAGCTTGCACGTGTTTGGAGTGTGGGAGAAAAACGAAGAAAACCCACTCAGGTTACAGGGGAACGTGCAAACTCCGTACAGACAGCACCCGCAGTCGGGATCGAACCCGTGTGTCTCTGGCGCTGTGAGGCAGCAACTCTACCGCTGCGCCACCGTGCCACCCTAATGTCAACCTCCACCCACAGAGTCGGATCTAGCTCCTGTGTTTCCAGCCTGCTGCTTTCCATGAACCACAGGAGGGCAGCTAACAGTCACACTGGTGACATCTGCCACACGCACAAAGGACTGTGAGCGGATTTACAGAGGAATGTTAAATATAATGAAATGAATATGATGAAAGAATGGGTCGACAGGGCTTACATTCACTGGAATTTAGAAGGATGAGAGGATATTTTATAGAAACATGTAAAATTCTTGATGGATTGGACAGGCTAGATGCAGGAAAAATGTTGGGGGTGTCCAGAACCAGGGGTCACAGTTTACGAATAAGGGGTAGGCCATTTAGGACTAAGATGAGGAAAAACCTCTTCACCCAGAGAGTTGTGAGTCTGTGGAATTCTCTGCCACAGAAGACAGTGGAGGCCAATTCACTGGATGTTTTCAGGAGAGAGTTAGATGTAGCTCTTAGGGCTAACGGAATCAAGGGGTATGGGGAAAAAGCAGGAACGAGGTACTGAGTTTGGCTGATCAGCCATGATCATATTGGATGGTGGTGCTGGCTCGAAGGGCCGACTGGCCAACTCCTGGCCAATTCTATGTTTCTATGTTTTTATAAAACACCCAGTCACTCCGACACGATAATATTACATGAAGGAACTTAAAACGACAACTGAGAGTTTGTCTCAAGTAATTAACAGAAAACACAGAAGGGTCTCGACCCGAAACATCACCCATTCCTTCTCTCCAGAGATGCTGCCTGTCCCGCTGAGTTACTCCAGCATTTTGTGTCTATTTTCAATGATATTTTTTTGCATATTTACACATGCGGCTGCAGTCATGTTTTGGCACCGTTTCAATGTTTGTCTACTGCTATTTTTAATTCAATGTTACATATTTCACTTTGGACTTTCGAGATACAGGGCAGAGACAGGCACTTCGGCCCATCGATCTCCGCATACTAGCACTGTCCTGCACCGAACACCACAGCCCCACCTGGCTCGGACCTGCCCCGCAAAGAGTGGGTCGCCCCGAACCGGCTCCGTACAGGGGTCGGCCGGTTCAACGCCAACATGCATCGCTGGGGGCTGCGTTTATCAGCAGCCTGCGTGTGTGGAGCGGACCAGCAAACAGTGCAGCTCGTCATTTTCGACTACGCTGTCCACCGCCCCCTGGTGGAGGGGTAGACCTCACGACCCTCGACAACAGCACATTGAACTGGCTACAGTGCCTGGAGGCCGTTACATAACCTCTGCTGCCTCAAAAGCAAGAAGAAGAGCACTATCCTACACATGAGGGACATTTTACAATTTTTACCGGTTTTTGGATTTGCTGCCTGTGTCTTTGGAGTGTGGGAGGAAACCGGAGCACCCGGAGAAAACCCACACGGTTACAAACTTCGTACAGACAGTAAACGTGGTGAGGCTCGAACCCGGTTCTCTGGCTTCGTCAGGCAGCAACTCTACCACTGTACCACTGTGCCGCCCATTTTAGAGAGACACAGCGCGGAAACAGGCCCTTCGGCCCACCGAGTCCGCGCTGACCAGCGATCACTCCGTATACCAGCGCCATCCTACGCACTAGGGACAATTTTCAATTTTCACCAAAGCCAATTATCCTGCAATCTTGTGTGTCTGTGGAATATCGGGGTAAACTGGAGCACCCGGAGAAAACCCACGCAGGTCACGGGGAGAGCGTACAAACTCTGTACAGACAGCACCCGTAGTCATGATCGAACTCGGGTCTCTGGCGCTGTAAGGCAGCAACTCTACCGCTGCGCCACCGTGCCGCCCTTTTTAAATGCATGATTCACTTTAAACACAGATATAATGTGCATATACCTTATTTATGTATTTCCAGTTTAATTTGCACCTTGCCAAAGCAGCTTAAAGTAAGATTTGGATCATAAATATTTCATTCTAACCAGGCCCCTTCTATGTCTAAACAAGTCAGAAAGTGTATCATTGAGAAAAAATTAACCTAACAGGTCTGTCAAAGCATGCGTTTCTCTCAGCTCAGTACATGGCTAAAGATAAATAAAGGCAGATGATGAATTAACATAGAAACATAGAAAATAGGTGCAGGAGTAGGCCATTCGGCCCTTCGAGCCAGCACTGCCATTCAATATGATCGTGGCTGATCATCTAAAATCAATTCCCCGTTCCTGCTTTCTCCCCATATCCCTTGATTCAGTTAGCCTTAAGAGCTACATCTAACTCTTTCTTGAAAACATCCAGTGAATTGGCCTCCACTGCCTCCTGTGACAGAGAATTCCACAGGTTCACAACTCCCTGGGTGAAATAGTTTTCCCTCATCTCAGTCCTAAATGGCCGACCCCTTATTCTTAAACTGTGTGACCCCTGGTTCTGGACCCCCCCCTACTATTCTCCTGCCTTCTCCCCATAACTCAGACACCCGTACTAATACCTTTCTCCTCATCTCTGAACCAGAGTCAATGTTACACTTGATGGTTCAAAACAAAATGCCTTTGACCTGAATCGCTGACTCTATTTCTCTTTCCACAGATGCTGCCCGACCTGCTGAGTGTTCCCAGCATTTTCACTTTTTATTTCAGACCTCCTTGGCTGTGCAGTTGAAGATAAAAACATCGAAACATTTTAAACACAGCAATTACCTCTTGGTCTGATCATTGACATTTTTGATAAGTTGCCCAATCTCTCACAAGAAGCAAAGTGCAGCACTTCACTCAGTTTGGAGATCGCTAATCATTGTTCTTACTGAAGCCAAATCTGAATTTCACAAGTAAATGTTGATGAATGCCGGTGGAAAGAATTCAAGGTTCTAATGAAGCAAAAATGTGTTGTGAAACACAAAACCCCTTCACGGGCAGCGGGCAATGCCAAAAGTAGATACTGTTGAAAATTAATTACTCACCAAACAATCCTGCAAGAAACTGTAAGTTACTGATTTGTGAAAGGCCTGGATAGAGTGGATGTGGAGAGGGTGATTCCACTAGTGGGAGAGTCTAGGAACGGAGGTCACAGCCTCAGAATAAATGGATGTACCTTTAGAAAGGAGATCCTTTTGTATATTAACCAGGTTTTAGTGGGGAATCCAGAACCAGGGGCCACAGTTTAAGAATAAGGAGTAAGCCATTTAGAACGGAGACGAGGAAACACTTTTCCTCACAGACAGTGGTGAGTCTGTGGAATTCTCTGCCTCAGAGGGCGGTGGAGGCCGGTTCTCTGGACGCTTTCAAGAGAGAGCTAGATAGGGCTCTTAAAAATAGTGGAGTCAGGGGGCATGGGGAGAAGGCAGGAACGGGGTATTGATTGGGGATGATCAGCCATGATCACATTGAATGGCTGGCTCGAAGGGCCAAATGGCCTACTCCTGCACCTATTGTCTATTGTTTATTGAGATGAGAAGGAATTTCTTTAGTCAGAGGGGCGGTGAATCTGTGGAATTCATTGCCACAGACGGCTGTGGAGGCCAAGTCAATGGATATTTTTAAGGCAGGGATTGATCGATTCTTGATTAGTACGGGTGTCAGGGGTTATGGGGAGAAGGCAGGAGAATGGGGTTGAGAGGGAAAGATAGATTAGCCGTGATTAAATGGTGGAGTAGACTTGGTGGGCTGAATGGCCTAATTCTGCTTCTCGAATTTATGAATGGGTCTGCAGAGGGCAGGTGGGGAAATCATTAACATAACCTGATAGAGAAACAAAGAACTGCAGATGCTGGTTAATATACAAAAGGACAAAAGTCCGAAGAAGGGTCTCGACCAAAAAACATCATCTATCCATGTTCTCCAGAGAACACAGGCGATGTTGATAGGCAGATATTTGGGCAAAGGCCAGAGATGATAACAAAAAGATGTGGGACAAAAGGAATAAAGAATTATGACTTGTGAAGCTAGAGGAAGGAATGTAGGTTACCCTTCAGGTTCATGTTAAAATTTTCCCCCCTCACCATAAACCTATGTCCTGTGGTTCTTGAATATCCTACTCTGGGAAAGAGACTCTGTGCGTCTACCCGATCTATTCCTCTCTTATGTGGGGGATATTCCTCTTGTACTTAATCGACTGAGTCAACAGAGTTGCGGCCTTACAGCGAGTGCAGCGCCGGAGACCCGGGTCCGATCCCGACTACGGGCGCTGTCTATACGGAGTTTGTACGTTCTCCCCGGGACGTTTTCTCCGAGATCTTCGGTTTCCTCCCACACTCCAAAGACGTGTGGGTTTGTAGGTAATTGGCCTGGTATAAATGTAAACATTGTCCCTAGTGTGTGTAGGATGGTGTTAATATGCGGGGATCGCTGGTCGGCGCGGACTCGGTGGGCCGAAGGGCCTGTTGCCGTCCTGTATCTCTAAACTAAACTAAAGAATGATTTGGACCTCGACTTCCAAGTGTGGACACAAGCAAGCAATGGCTAAACATAAATATGATTTTTGATGGGTTTAATTCACACTGAGCATTTAAGCAAGCATGCCCTAGCTGCACATTTTAATTGTATTGGTCATTGTTAATAAAGTGAAGGCTGACTTCTTCTAAAGCTTTTCACAATCCCAAATGAATCATCGCAATGCGTTTTTAAGTTCATTAAAATGTTTGATTATAACACTGAGATTCACAACATTCTTCTAATTGCATTGTCCCAAGTGGACAACATCAAGTGCTCTCAAAATAGGCTTTAATAGGAATATTATGCAGAATGCACTCAACAACAAATCTCATCATCTAATGTCTGAAATATTCTTTGTCTCACTTTCTGCAATTGAACCAGTGGTGATTTGGTTGTCCTTTGACACCCCTGTTTTAGTTTAGTTTAGTGATACAGACCCACCGAGTCCCCACCAACCAGTGATTAACTGAAGAAAGGTCTTGACCCAAAACGTTACCACTTCCTTATTTCCTGAAATGCTGGCTGAAGCATTTTGTGTCTATCTTTGGTTTAAACCAGCATCTGCAGTTCCTTCCTACACACTAACACGACCCTCCACACACGAGGGACAATTTTACATGAATAACAAACCTACAACCTACTTGGTATTAACCTACAAACCTGAACGAGTTTCCAATATTCATTCCCATGTTTGTGTTTTTTTTTTTAATTTTTCGATTAGTTATAGAGGGAGTACAGAGAAGGTTCACCAGACTGATTCCTGGGATGGCAGGACTTTCATATGAAGAAAGACTGGATAGACTCGGCTTGTACTCGCTAGAATTTAGAAGATTGAGGGGGGATCTTATAGAAACTTACAAAATTCTTAAGGGGTTGGACAGGCTAGATGCAGGAAGATTGTTCCCGATTTTGAGGAAGTCCAGAACAAGGGGTCACAGTTTAAGGATAAGGGGGAAATCTTTTAATACCGAGATGAGAAAAACATTTTTCACACAAAGAGTGGTGAATCTGTGGAATTCTCTGCCACAGAAGGTAGTTGAGGCCAGTTCATTGGCTATATTTAAGAGGGAGTTAGATGTGGACCTTGTGGCTAAAGGGATCAGGGGATATGTAGAGAAGGCAGGTACAGGATACTGAGTTGGATGATCAGCCATGATCATATTGAATGGCCTACTCCTGCACCTATTTTCTATGTTTCTATGTTATCCAATTCCTTTTAGGGACTGCACGATGGCGCAGCGGATGAGTTGCTGCCTTAAAGCGCCGGAGAGCAGTGCCGACCAGCGATCACCCCGTACACTAGCACTATCCTACACACTTGGGGCAATCTACAATATTTTACAGCTGTCAATTAACCTACAAACCTGAAGGTCTTTGGAGTGTGGGAGGAAACTGGAGAACCCGGAGAAAAACCACGAGGTCACGGGGAGAACGTACAAACTCAGTACAGACAGCACCCGTAGTCGGGATCGAACCCAGGTCTCTGGCGCTGCCAGGCAGCAACTCTACCGCTGCACCACCGTGCCGCCCTGTTTAACTTGGTGTGGTTATTTATCAATCATTGCCTGAACATGCAGAGTGATGTAAAGGCCACATTTTCATACATCAAATGAATATTTCTGTTTCCAGTAACAAACGCTGGATAAGTGCTCATATCATTCAATTTAGAATAGAACGTTTTAGCTAAAATCAGTCTTTAAAATGTCAACTGTTGCCAACCAATATACTGCACAGTTGCTTTATTTGAGACCGTATTTTACTGTGAAGGATGACTGACAATATTTTTCACTGTATCTATGGGAACATTTTTTTAATGATGTTATTTTACTGTTACCAGAACTGGCAATTATTATTTTGCAAGCTATCACGAGACTTATGTCTTGTTCAAAATGTGCGCGGAGGATCTGCAGATAGACACAAAATGCTGGAGTTACTCAGTGGGTCAGGCAGCGGCTCTGGAGTAAAAGGCCAGTCGACGTTTCCGGTTAGGTTCCAACATCGGATCGGACGCTTTCAGTCTGAAGAAGTGTCTCGACCTGAAACCTCACCCATCCTTTTCCCCCAGAGATGGTGCCTGACCCGTTGAGTTACTCCAGCACTTTGTGTCCAACTTTTACCAGCCTGGACATAAGCCATATCCCTCCATTCCCCACAAATCCAGATGCCTATCCAAAATAAAAACTCATAGTGTTGGAGTTTCTCAGTGGGCCAGGCAGCGGCACAGTTGCTGCATCACAGCGCCACAGACCCGGGTTTGATCCTGATTCCGGGCGCCGCCTGAACGGAGTTTGTACATTCCCCGCGTGACCTGCGTGGGTTTTCTCCGGGTGCTCCGGTTTCCTCCCACACTCCAAAGACATTACAGGTTTGTTGGTTAATTGACTTCGGTGAAATTGTAAATTGTCCCTAGTGTGTGTAAGATAGTGTCAGTGTGCGGGGATCTCTGGTCGGTACGGACTCAGTGGGCCAAAGGGCCTGTTTCCGCGCAGTATCTCTAAACCATACTCATCATCTGGCCTTGACTGGGTGTAATTAATGCTTGATGATAGCTTGCTGAGCCAGTTGTCAGGTTTATGTGTTCTCAACTCATGTTGTCATAGTTCTGCCTGAGCAATTTTGAAATGTGCTCCTCAGCTGAATTGTAGTGCAATCGCTTTGGTAATCTCAAGAAGCTCTCAGAAGCAATCTCAACAGCTCAGTTCTCCAGGATCGATGGTCACTTATTTTGTTGTGCGTTCCATGAAGTGAAGGCAAACATCAAGCAAAGATGGGAAACTTTTTCCCCCCCACAACAAACAAGGTCTTCTGTGGAGCAGCTGCCCTGTGCTTCACCGAGACCTGGCTGTGTGTGTCGACCCCGGACAATGCGCTGCAACTGGACAGCTTCCAACCACACAGAGTGGACGGCGAAGCGGAGGCAGCGGGGAAATCAAGAGGCAGTGGAATATGCACCGTCAAATTCATTCAAATACTTGCCTAATATTCTTTTTCTGATCTGATCTGATCTGATCAAAAAGGGTGAGAGAACAGCTACCTCTTCGCATTCATAGATCTGAAGAAATTAACACGGATATGTTAGTGTGCGGGGATCGCTGGTCGGTGCGGACTCGATGGGCAGAAGGGCCTGTTTCCCCACTGTATCTCTAAACTGAACTAAAATCTAAATTCACTGGGAAGCTGAACACCCCTGACAATATATTCATAAATTCTAGGTGCAGAATTAGGCCATTCGGCCCATCAAGTCTACTCCGCCATTCAATCATGGCTGATCTATCTTTCCTTCTCAACCCCATTTTCCTGCCTTCTCCCTATAACCTCTGACACCCATATTAATCAAGAATCTGCCTTAAACATATCCATTGACGGCCTCCAAGGCAATGAATTCCACAGATTCACCATCCTCTGACTAAAGAAATTCCTCCTCATCTCCTTCCTAAAGGTACGTCCCTTTATTTTACTTCGGAGTCACGTGAGTGACTACGTGAAGAACCCGCTTACGACGCATGCGTGTCATTACGCTACACGCATTCGAACTCATCATTGCTGGAGGAAGGACGTTCCTCCCAAACGGCAGGGGTTGAACCTGCAACAGTAAGGTGAGGGAACGTCGTTTCTTTTACTTACCTTTTTTCTTTCTACAGAAGGCTGATGAGAACTGGCTGGGGAGAGTCTGCAGAACTGCAGGCAGCCAGCAACGGCCGGGGCACTGCTGTCTCCCTTAAAACGGGAGCCGGAGCCGACTTCAGCTCCAGGAGCACGCCGACAGCGGTGGAGCATGTCTGGAGCAGTCATTTCCGACGACTCGGACTACAGCCCCACGGACCTATACATGGGTCCGAGGCGCTGGAAGGAGCGAGAAAGCTGGCGGGGGAGAACCTGCAAAATTGCGGGCAGCCGGCAGCAGCAGCAGCAGCAAACGGCTCGCTGATCTCCCGTAATGGGAACAGCTGTGCCCGATTTCGCTCCCGACTTCGCTCCCGCGCCGGCCCCGGCCGGTCGGGAGAGGAGCAGCCGCGAGCGACCAGTGCCCGTGTGCATGGGGGTCGGTTTGAGCGGCTGGAGGAGTTGGCAAGCAGCCGCGAGCGACCAGTGCCCGTGAGCACCGGGGTCGGTTGGAGCGGCTGCAGCATGACAAGCAGCCGTGAGCGGCCGGTGCCCGTGAGCACCGAGGTCGGTTGTAGCGACTGCAGCATGCAGGATAAAGAGCAGCAAGGAGCGGCCAGTGCCCGAGAGCATTGGAGCCGGTTGGACCGGCTGCAGGAGCAGTACCCCTTGTGGGGCTGCAGAGTGGAAATACTCCAAAGTGGCAAAGCCACAGTGGGCAACTAATAAGCCCCACAGCAGTACTCCTTGTGGGGCGGCACAGAGTTTCTCACTCATCAGAGGGGAACACCGAGATTCAATCCTGGGCTGGCTGCAGGAGCTGGAACAGGAGCAGCTTCAGGAGCAGCCGTGACGGCCATTGCCCGTGAGCATTGGAGCCGGATGGAGTGGCTGCAGGAACTGCAGCAAGAGCAGCCTCAGGAGTAACGGCTTCAGGAGCAGCCGCGATGGCCAGTGATCGTGTGCATTGGAGCCGGTAGGGTGCCCGAGAGCATCGGGACCAGCTGGAGCGGCTGTTGGAGCATGTAAGTGGCAGCTCCATGAGATGGAGACTAGTCACAGAGGGGCAGCTAGTAAGTCCTACAGCAGTACCTCTTGTAGGGCTGCACAGTGTTCTCCCTCATCAGAGGGGAGTATAGGGGCTCAAGTTTGGGCTCCACTTGAACAGGGGAGCAGAACATACCCCTAGTACACTTAGGGTGCGGAAACCCTATGGGAAAACACTTACCATCAGGGAACTGCAAAACCTGAATGTTCCCAGTATCAACCTAAACATGATAGGGCAGGGAATTGAAACGAAAGAATGTTCTAAGTCCTAACAGATGAAAACCTGGAACCTCCCAACCTCCAATATTAAAATTTGGAGGCATCTTATCTTAACAGGGAAAGATCTTCACATCGAGGGAACTCTGGGACACATTAAGGAACGTCTTAAAAACTACTTCCTGAGAAATGTGCTACCCTCATCAGACACCGGCACCTCAACGACCACGGAGGATGCCGAAATAGTAACTAACCTACTAATAGGAACCAGGGAGGTTGGTAGTGGATAACAGATCTATCTGTATGCATAGAATTATTCTACCGACACTTAAAATTCAGAAGTACAGGGGTATACCTTAGATTTCTTCATTCCATTACCCTCCAGTTCAGCATGTACCGAACTGAATGTTCATGCTTACAGGGAAAGAAACAACTAAAGCGCATACTGAACTACAGTGCCCATATATTATAGGACTTATGGAGGACATCCACACGAATCACAGGGATTCGTGTCCTAAATATCCTTCTCATAATTTAGAGGTGGTTACCACTTCATCTTAGATTGACTAATTTGAATACTTCGTACTTTATATTCATTACAAATGGGAACCTTTGGTGCAACTAAGGGATTGATCCTAGGGTACTACATGGCAAGCATGGTATTAAAATACGCTTGCTATATAGGACTCATTGAAGGTGCCCACAGATGTATTTAACACAACAGATCATCTGCGATCCACCGTTAACACACTTCACATGGCAGCAACTTTGCCGTAAGAAAGGGTACAGCCTTTATGGAGGCTTCCAGGGAACTAAACCAGCCATCAGACTGGTAGTAGAATAATTGGCATTAGGGGCTGTGTGACAGCCACATGATATCGGACCTTTACATAATCATAGTACAGAGCGCTACACGCGTCACTCAAGAAATTATGTGGGGGTCATTCTGAGCGACTTATGAAACAACCAAACACAGTTATCCGTCTATGGAACCACATACTGATGGGCCTTGGATTGGGATGCTACTAATTCCATCTCCAGCTGTGGGGGAGATGGAATGCTCAAGAGGCATCACTACTAACGTTGGGCATATATACCTGGGGAAGTGAGAGCTAGTCATGGCTTTAAGTCAAATTGTTTTGGGTTATATCACCAGTATGTTAATCTACAAATTGACAACACCACCGGGGTAGCATATGTCAACCATATGGGTAGAAACATATCGACACCATGTGACTATCTGGCCAACAATATTTGTGAATTGAATCGAATCCTTCTTGTCAATCAGACCTTTCGGGCTGAACGAGATGTTGTTGCCTGCAGCCATACATGTAATACTAGCAGCACACAATGGACACGGGCTGGCATCCGCCGCGGTGAGTTCACCGGGTACCTCCACACTGTGATGCAGGCAATAGTCTTAGAGTCACTGTCTCTATTAATCTGGATTAATAGCGTATCCAGATAGAGTTTGGATATCAGCTTCCAACTACCAGGAAAACTGAATTTAGTGGCAGACAACAGGTCACGCTAAGTCTAAAAACTCTGTATGGATGTTGGATAAAATATGTATTGCTGGAACAGCTGGTATGGAACACCAGATAACGACCTATTCACATCCATGCTCTTACCAGTTATCAAATTATGTTCTTGGGAGCCAGAACCTGGGGCAGTGGTTCAGATGTATCTTCGCTGATTGGGGGATCATTTATGCATCCCTCCCTTTTGCCTCATCAGTCGGTTATTTAGGAAGAAACTATAGACTTCACGTCTCGAATTTGGATAATACCTGATTGCCCTACACAACCAGAGGTACTGGTGATATCAACATGGGTCAGAACCATACATCACCATCCATCATAGACCTAACTTACTGGGTCTTCCCGCAACAAGGGGAGTTACCCGTCACTATTATATATTAACCTATTTATTTAGAGTTGGAAGCACCTCTTCTACACCTGGGACTGACGGACCGAATGCGGAATTATTTCAGCGGGTCACAGACAGTCCACCTAAACATCAGTACTTGGTATCATCTAGTAATGGGAAGTACTGTCACAACAATAATCATCACCCACAGATCTATGAACATCCCGTCTGTTCTGGAATTCCTGGCAAGCCTCCATTACGATGAGAGGCTCAGTCATAGTGCCATCAACTGCGCCAGAGGTGCTCTGTCAATATACCTGTTGAAGGTGTTCAAAAAGGGAACTGCAGATGCTGGAATGAAGGTACAGAGCGGCATTCTGTTGGGACAAACCCTGGTAAACAAACTCATGAGGGGCATTTTTAAAATTAGTCCCCAAGAACCAGGTACTCCCAAATATGGGATGTGAGCATTGTACTGACCATGTTAAGAAACTGGTCTCCAGCTACAGCTCTGTTCCTACGGGAACTGACTATGAAAACAGTCATGCTGATGGTCCTGGTCACGCCACAAGGGTCCAGTCACCACAGAAAACAAGGTTGGACAACATGATTAATTCATCTGGAATTTATGGTTTACATCAGTGTAATAGTCATACAGAACAGACAGGGGTCAGCAGGCCTAAAAAAACAGAATTCAGGGTCTACCCTACAGATGGTCGTCTCTGTATTATAACACACTTACTATCATACTTGAAGTATACTAAGATCATCAGAGGGGAGGAATGTCACTTTAATCAGCTACTAACAGCCATTTAAAACAGTGACAGTCCAGACCATCTCTGGATGGCTAAAACAATCCAGAGATGGTTTTATGTGGATAAATGTGAGGTTCTCCATTTTGGTGGCAAAAACAGGAAAGCAGACTATTATCTAAATGGTGGCCGACTAGGAAAAGGGGAGATGCAGCGAGACCTGGGTGTCATGGTACACCAGTCATTGAAAGTGGGCATGCAGGTGCAGCAGGCAGTGAAGAAAGCGAATGGTATGTTAGCTTTCATAGCAAAAGGATTTGAGTATAGGAGCAGGGAGGTTCTACTGCAGTTGTACAGGGTCTTGGTGAGACCACACCTGGAGTATTGCGTACAGTTTTGGTCTCCAAATCTGAGGAAGGACATTATTGCCATAGAGGGAGTGCAGAGAAGGTTCACCAGACTGATTCCTGGGATGTCAGGACTGTCTTATGAAGAAAGACTGGATAGACTTGGTTTATACTCTCTAGAATTTAGGAGATTGAGAGGGGATCTTATAGAAACTTACAAAATTCTTAAGGGGTTGGACAGGCTAGATGCAGGAAGATTGCTCCCGATGTTGGGGAAGTCCAGGACAAGGGGTCACAGTTTAAGGATAAGGGGG
Source organism: Amblyraja radiata (assembly GCF_010909765.2). Taxonomy (NCBI): domain Eukaryota; kingdom Metazoa; phylum Chordata; class Chondrichthyes; order Rajiformes; family Rajidae; genus Amblyraja; species Amblyraja radiata. Next base: position 2,633,991 of record NC_045987.1, on the reverse strand, counting down.
AAATCCTTTAAAACCGAGATGAGAAGAACTTTTTTCACACAGAGAGTGGTGAATCTCTGGAACTCCCTGCCACAGAGGGTAGTCGAGGCCAGTTCATTGGCTATATTTAAGAGGGAGTTAGATGTGGCCCTTGTGGCTAAGGGGATCAGAGGGTATGAAGAGAAGGCAGGTACGGGATACTGAGTTGGATGATCAGCCATGATCATATTGAATGGCGGTGCAGGCTCGAAGGGCCGAATGGCCTACTCCTGCACCTAATTTCTATGTTTCTATGTTTCTATGTAAATAGGCTGGAGTGGGAACTAGCATTTCAAATCTCACTCCACCAGGGCTGCAGCTACATTAGCAGCTATGAAGTTGGACGTACCAATGGACCAAATCCTCAAGACAGCAGGATGGCCCAAAGGAGGAATTTTCCAACGACTTTATAACAAACCAGTCATTGAACCTGAAACATTTACAGAAACAAATTTAAGTTCTGTAATATAATAGACCCATAAATAGGGGCAATAATTGGTGTTCATAATTTTACTGTTGGATTTCAATATCGTATTGATGTCTAATGTTGTTAACTCTACTCTCCCCAAAAATCAAGGCAGATGTGATGCATGGACTCGTTCCACGGCATGAAATCACAGAGCTTTAAAATCTTCACGTAGTCACTCACGTGACTCCGAAGTAAAATAGTAAGATTAAACGAGAACTTACCAGTTTGAAGTTTGATCCTTATTTTATGAGGAGGAACGTTGAGGGATTACGTGCCCTCCGCTCCCACCCTTGATCATAGTCTGAACTGGTATCTGTTGTCTAATCTTACTATGTTTAGTCATTATAGTTATCTGTGATTCCACACCGCTGCTTTGAAGAATGACACGCATGCGTCGTAAGCGGGTTCTTCACGTAGTCCCTCAACGTTCCTCCTCATAAAATAAGGATCAAACTTCAAACTGGTAAGCTCTCGTTTAATCTTACTATTCTGAGGCAGTGGCCTCTGGTCCTAGACTCTCCCATTAGTAGAAACATCCTCTCCTCATCCACTCTAACCAGGCCTTACATTATTCAGTAAGTTTCAATGAGGTACCCCCTCATCCTTCTAAACAGCGAGTACAGGCCCAGCGCCGTCAAATGCTCATCATATGTTATAGACAATAGGTGCAGGAGCAGGCCATTCGGCCCTTCGAGCCAGAACCGCCATTCAATGTGATCATGGCTGATCATCCACAATCAGTACCCCGTTCCTGCCTTCTCCCCGTATCCCCTGACTCCGCTATCTTCAATAGCCCTATCCAGCTCTCTCTTGAAAGCATCCAGAGAACCGGCCTCCACCGCCCTCTGAGGCAGAGAATTCCACAGACTCATCACTCTCTGTGAGAAAAAGTATTTCCTCATCTCTGTTCTAAATGGCTTACTCCTTATTCTTGAACTGTGGCCCCTGGTTCTAGACTATTCTCCAGTTTAAAACTTAGGATCCATCCATAAAACCATGAAGATAGTTTATTGATTTCATTTATTGATGGATAGGATGTGAAACTCATTTCTTATTGAATCACTTTCAGACGATTTTCGAAAACCACCACATCAATATCCAATATTTTCTGAGGTAGAAGAAGTCTCTTCAGTCTATTGTCCAGTCAGAAGTTACCAACCCACCCGCAGAGTCACAAAAAAACATTCAACACTCTGTTGGGGTTATGTGTTGCTTCACAAACTCCATCAAACAATATCTTTCTTGACAACATATAAAGATTAGGGTTGTCACGGTGGGGCAGTGTCAGGCAGCATCAGGTCGAGTGCCTTCTTAGTTCAGTTTCATTTATTATTGACACGTACACCGAGGTAGTGGCAAGGCTATACCAGAATACAAGTCATTCTATATCTCTCTACATCCCCCTCTATATCTCATGTTTCCCACTCCCCCGCCTCTCAGTCTGAAGAAGGGCCTCGACCCGAAATGTCACCCATTCCTTCTCTCCAGAGATGCTGCCTGTCCCACTGAGTTACTCCAGCATTTTCTGTCTATCTTCGGTTTAAACCAGATCTGTAGATCCTTTCAACACCTGTCCATGTCCTCCAGAGCATGACTCTTTGAATCACTTCCCTCTGGAAGGCGACTCCGGACTGTCAAAGCTGCCACAGCCAGACATAAAAAAACAGCTTTTGTTCCACGTACAGTAGCTCTACTCAATAACCAAACGTCTGAAGCCTCCTTTTCCTCTGGTATTTTATTTAATTCACATGTTTAAACTACAATGTTTTATTCGTAATGTTTTAATGTTTTATGTTTTTTTCTTAATTGTTTACTGTATGTCGTGTTATTACTTGCGAGCGGAGCACCAAGGCAAATTCCTTGTATGTGAACACACTTGGCCCACAAACATATTCATTCATTCATTCATGAGATGCTGCCTGACCGACTGAGTTACTCCAGTACTTTTCATTCCTTTTGTTTCTGTAAACGACACAGTTTGGTCTTGACTGTGATCAGTTCTAAGTGAGTCTGTGGGGCATGTTACTGGCTGCAGTTCTTTCAATGAGTTGAGACCAAGGTAAACTTAGATTGAACAAATAAATAAAATCAGCTAAGATGTGCCCGGGGGAAATTGCTCAGCATTTCAGGATAACGATGCGAATCTGTGAATATAACTGGCTAATTATCAGACGTGTGGTTTAGCAGAATGAAATGGTCTGTCAGATCAGTTGTTTACTGCACCTCAGATTGACTGCGATTTCTCCGACTGTTAAGGAACCACGAGTGCTTTGTAGATTGCATTTTCCCCTGTCTGACCTTTTTGAGTTCGGCAACAGAAGCCAGCCCTGCGGGCAGAACACTGTTTGGGAATAGAGTTAACGACGCTGGCCAGCGGCTGTGCAATTTGTAGATAATTATCCCGTATTTGCCTCGCCCAGCGCCTGTGCTTTGTGACAAGCCTGGGCAAATTATGATGCTCGGTGGAGAACGCTGTGTCCAAAGTGTCGCCACTTGTAAAGTGCACTTTCATCACAGTCGAGACGCACACCGTGACAAACCTTTCCAAACAAGGCTGGCAGGGCCTCAGACACAAAATGTTCCTGTCTAACATTGCTCCTTTCTAACGCCATGCAGGTAAAAGGCTATTATTGCCCCTTTTTTAATATTGCCCTTTCATAACAAATTTCGTTGAAATTTGACAAACAAATCAATGCCGTGGTAAAAGCTAGCTTCTTCTAGCTTCGGATGATAGCTAAAATAAAACAATTCCTCCAGTTTGACGACCTCGAAAAGATCATCCACACATTTATCTCCTCCCGCCTAGATTACTGCAACTCCCTCTACACTGGCATCAGCCAATCTTCCCCGTCCCGCCTGCAACTGGTCCAAAACGCCGCAGCGAGACTCCTGACAGGCACCCGAAAAAGGGATCACATCACCCCGATCCTGGCCTCTCTCCACTGGCTCCCTGTGCGGTTGCGAATAAATTTCAAGATCCTTCTTTATGTTTACAAAGCCCTTAACGGGCTTGCCCCCACCTACATCAAAAGTCTGCTTACCCACCACATCACCTCCAGGTCCCTCAGATCGGCCGACTTGGGGTTGCTGAATATCCCGCGGTCTAGGCATAAGCTCAGGGGCGACCGCCCCTTTGCGGTTGTAGCCCCTAGACTGTGGAACAGCAGCATCCCCCTTCCCATCAGAACTGCCCCCTCCATCGACTCTTTTAAGTCGAGACTTAAAACTCATCTTTACTCTCAAGCCTTTCTTGACGTCCTCTGAGGGAGGGCTATATGTATGTATTTATGTATGTACTTAATCTATGAACCACTGTTGTATAACATTAGTACCTCCACCAATGTAAAGCACTTTGGTCAACGAGAGTTGTTTTTTAAATGTGCTATAGAAATAAAAGTGACTTGACTTAATAACATAATTTCAGACGCTGGCTCAGGGCGGCACTGTGGCGAAGCGGTAGAGTTGCTGCCTCACAGCGCCAGAGACCCGGGTTCGATCCTGACTACGAGACTTAAGGGCCTGTCCCACGAGCATGCGATCTGCATGCGGCAAGCGCGGCCTAAAGGGCCGGTCCCACCAGCATGCGCCTGCATGCGGCAAGCGCGACCAAACCAGAAGCAGGAGCCGCGCGGAGGTCGAGTGAGTGACAACGCGTCGAGGCGGCTGCGGGCCGGCAGGCCGTTGCCGCACGGAATTTTTAAACACAGTCAGTTTTTCTGAGCCCCGCGCGATGTAGGGACCAGCTCGGCACAACTCCCTATACGGCTCCAGCGATCGAAGTGGGACCGGCCCCGCGAGGTCGTATGGCTCAAGCGACCACGTTAGGTCGCGCTTGCTGCATGCAGGTCGCATGCTCGTGGGGCAGGCCCTTTAGTTCCACTATGATTAACGTTCTATATTGGTGCCTGGAGTCTTGGCCCTGAAAATATTCTAAACTCTGCCTTTTATTGCCCTGTACTTTGAAGCACAGTGGTTATAAAATATAACATGATGTCAGTGCTCAGAAACAGACTGAGAGGGTTGGTTGGTTCTCTCAATGGTTGGTAGCGATCTGATATATGCAACATTTTCATCAAGAGTCTTGCTGTCCGGCACGGTGGCACAGCGGTAGAGTTGCTGCCTCCTGGCGCCAGAGACCCGGCTTTGACCCTGACTATGGGCGCTGTCTATATGGAGTTTGTACGTTCTCCCCGTGACCTGCGAGGGTTTTCTCCGGGCGCACCTGTTTCCTCCCACACTGCAAACACGTGCAAGTTTGGCTTCCGTAACAATTGTAAATTGTCCCTAGTGTGTGTGTGTGTGTGTGTGTGTGTGTGTGTGTGTGTGTGTGTGTGTGTGTGTGTGTGTGTGTGTGTGTGTGTGTGTGTGTGTGTGTGTCTGTGTGTGTGTGTGTGTGTGTGTGTGTGTGTGTGTGTGTGTGTGTGTGTGTGTGTGTGTGTGTGTGTGTGTGTGTGTGTGTGTGTGTGTGTGTGTGTATTGTATTGTATTGTATTCAAATTTATTGTCATTGTCTCAGTTAGAGACAACGAAATGAATTTCCCTTACAGGCAGTATCATAAAAATAAAAATAAATAAATAATAATAAATAATAAAACATATTAAAAATAAAATAGAATTTAAAAAAAATGCACAAACACTGAAAGTCCACGACACAACATAACACAGTGGCACCAAGGTGAGGAAGGCACCATAGTCCAGCCAGCCTCCCCTCCGGTCTTCCCAGATGTTCACTCGGGTCGAGGCCTTCCTAGCACCCGCAGTCGCCGCCCCGGGTGGCCCGATGTTCAGGCCCTCACGCCGGGCTGGTGGAACGCCCATGTGTGTGTGATAGTATTAGTGTGCGGGGATCGCTGACTGGCACGGACTCGGTGGGCCGAAAGGCCTGTTTACACGCTGTATCTCCAAACTAAACTAAAGTAAACTTTACTAGACCTGCTTTTAAAACAAGGAAGTGATAGAAGTAAGAGTAGAAAAGTGCTTGCAAAACCGCCGTCATGCATGATCACTTGACACCGCAGTATACAACGGATGACATGTCAATTCTAGGATCATTTGCAATGTAATTTGATGGCAAAACTCAGCTGCAATTGGTCTTGTGGGCATTCACTCTGCTGCCGTGAATGTTTTGGGGATTCAGAGCTGGAACAACCATCCAATTCAGCCTCAATTAGCTTGAGTGATTGTTCGTGGGAAGTGTTCTTCTGCTAAACGCCTGTCTCCATATTTGGTGGGAAGTATCCTGGAGCAGTGGAATAACCTCAGCAGTAATGGATCTCTCTGAATGCTTCTCAAACCCTTGCCACATTCAGTCTTCCATCAAATCACTGATGTGCCACAAAGAACCTTTGGACTTGTTTAAGAAAGAACTGCAGATGCCGGAAAAATCGACCGTAGACAAAAATGCTGGAGAAACTCAGCGGGTGAGGCAGCTGTCTCCGCCTCTTCCTTTCTTCCTCCCCGACATCTGTCTGAAGAAGGGTCTCAACCCGAAACGTCACCTATTCCTTCTCTCCATAGATGCTGCCTCACCCACTGAGTTTCTCCAGCATTTTTGTCTACTTTCTACTTTAGACTTTAGAGATACACAGGCAGGTGGGACCAGTGTAGCTGGGACAATGCTGTCTGGTGTGGGCAAGTTGGGCCGAAGGGCCTGTTTCCATGCTATATCACGCTGTGACTGTATGACTCCAAGACTACACAGAGGGGAAACTGGTCCGCGCCGACCAGCGATCCCCCGAATACAATGTACAATTTTACCACAGACAATGAACCTATAAACCTGAACGCCTTTGGTAGAATCTGGAGCACCCGGAGAAAACCCACGTGGTCACAGAGGAGAACGTGCAAACTCCGCACAGACAGGGCCGTAGATGGGGATGGATGCCGGGGTCTCTGGCGCTGTGAGGCAGCAACTCTACCGCTGCGCCTCCGTGCCGCCTTCAAGTGGGATGATGTGAGGAATTGGACAGGATCTCACTGAATTTGACGACGTTCTGGCAGGGCACCACAAACTGCATGAAGGGAGGATGTTTCCCTTGGCTGTGGCGACAAGGACAATGTGCCAGACTCGCAGGTTATGGGACGAAACATCGCAGGCTGAGATCCGGAGAAATTCCATTCCTCAGTGGAATGCAAAACCTGTGGAATTCTTTCTTTCCCACTGAAGGTGGTGGAGGGCAGCATACATTGATGGAGGATGGAGGAAGATTTACTGGCATGTAAGTGTTATGAGGGGAAAGGGGGAATAACCGCGGCACGGTGGCACAGCATTGGAGTTGCTGCCTCACAGCGCCAGAGACCCGGGTTCGATCCTGACTACGGGTGCTGACTGAACAGTGTTTGTATGTTCTCCCCGTGACCTGCGTGGGTTTTCTCCGAGACCTTCCGCTTTGCTCCCACACTTCAAAGACGTGCAGGTTTATAGGTGAATCGGATTGGTGTAAATGTAAAAATTGGCCCTAGTGTGTGTAGAACAGTGTTTATGTGCGGGGATCGCTGGCCGGCACGGACTCAGTGGGCCGAAGGGCCTGCTTCCGCACTGCATCTCTAAACTAAACTAAAGGTCTGAGATACAAACCTGGCTATGATTGACAGTTTCTTGATCAGCGCGGGTGTCAGGGGTTATGAGGAGAAGGCAGGAGATTGGTGTTAGGAGGGAGAGATCGATCAGCCAAGATTGAATGGCAGAGTAGACTAGATGGGCCGAATGGCCTAATTCTGCTCCTAGAATTTATGACATTAATGAATAAATAGTGCATGAAAACATTTGCAAACAGGTTCCATTTTGAGGTATACATCTCCAACGAAGGAAAATCATAAGTGCATCAAAAATAAATAAAACAGTCACATAGAGTTTAACTTAATTACTTTTTCCTTTGATTAAAAAGGCTTGGCTTCAATATTACTTAGAGCATCCAAATAGAATTAGCTTGAAAACATTATTGAGGCTGAAGGATAAAAAAAACTGGTTCAATTAGCAGAGCAGGTTTGAGAAAATGAAATCTCCAGAATATCTTAAAGGCTGGGGCCAAATGGAGACAGCATCTGACTGTAAATAGTGTAGTTTAGTTAGTACGTGGAGGCTGTTGTCAAAAGACAGAATGAAAACCGAGGATTATAATCTGGTTTTAGACTTTAAAGAGGCATAGAGTGAAGAAACAGGCCCTTCGGCCCACTATGTCAGGCAGTATCTTTAGTTTTTTAGTTTATAGTTTCAGAGATACAGCATGGTAACAGGCCCTTCGGCCCACTGAGTCTGTGCCGACCAGCGATCCCCGCACATTGACCCTGTCCTGCACGCACTGGGGACAATTTACATTTACACCAAGCCAATCAACCTACAAACCTGCACGTCTTTGGAGTGCGGGAGGAAACCGGAGCACCCGGAGAAAACCCACACAGGTCACTGGGAGAATGTACAAACTCCGTACAGACAGCACCCGTGGACAGGATCAAACCTGGGCCTCCGGTGCTCTAAGGCAGCAACTCTACCGCTGCACCCAGGGCCAACAATCAAAGCACTTATATATAGCGTTTATTACTGTGGAACTAAGTCTCCAGAGAATATTTGCTAATTAAAAGATTTTAAAAAAATCTGATCCCCCAATATCTTCTATCCAGAGATGCTGCCTGTCCCGCTGAGGTATTCCTGCATTTTTGTCTAGCTTTTCACGGTACCTCGGTACACGTGACAATAAAACTAAACTCAATAACTCAATAATACTTCATTGTCATATGTACCTAGGTACAGTGAAATCCTTTGTTTTGTGTACCATATACACGGAGCACAAATAGTTGCCACGTTTCTGGCACCGAAGTCACAAAGGCACTCTTTAGATATAGGGTGGTGGGTGTGTGGAACGAGCTGCCAGAGGAGGTCGTTGAGGCTGGGACTAGCCCAACGTTTAAGAAACAGTTAGACAGTTACATGGATAGGACAGGTTTAGAGGGATATGGGCCAAACGCAGGCAGGTGGGACGAGTGTAGCTGGGACATGTTGGTCGGCGTGGGCAAGTTGGGCTGAAGGGCCTGTTTCCACCCTGTATCACTCTGTGACTCTTTGACTCCATCAGTCTACGACTCTAGGGGCGACAGATGGCACAATGGGCTAAGTGTTCGGCTGGCAACCGGAAGGTAGCTGGTTCGAATCCCGCTTGGAGTGCATACTGTCGTTGTGTCCTTGGGCAAGACACTTCACCCACCTCTGCCTGTGTGTGTCCTTGGGCAAGACACTTCACCCACCTTTGCCTGTGTGTGTGGATGTAATTATGTGAAGCACTTTAGGGTCAATGCAAGTTGACTAAAAATGTGCTATATAAATAAAGAAATTTAATTTAATTTAATTTAGTCACGCTGGGCTTCTTTACCTCTCCACCGCGCCCCTCTTTCCAACACCTATTGGTCAAATGACAGATCTTCCAACACTACCCCAGCTAACGGATGAATAAGTTTATTGGCCAAGTATTCACATACAAGGAATTTCCCTTGGTGCTCCGCCCGCAAGTGACAACATGACATACGGTGACAGTTAGGAATGACACATAAAACATTAAACATTAATAATAAAACATTATTGATTAAACATGTAAATGAAATAAAATACCAGAACAAAAGGAGACGACAGATTTTTGGTTATTGAGTCGAGCTACTACTCGTGGAAAAAAGCTGTTTTTATGTCTGGCTGTGGCAGATTTGACAGTCCGGAGTCGCCTTCCAGAGGGAAGTGATTCAAAATGTTTGTGGCCAGAGTGAGAGGGGTTAGAGATGATCAGGAGTTGTACAGGGTATTGGTGAGACCACACCTGGAGTATTGCGTACAGTTTTGGTCTCCAAATCTGAGGAAAGACATTCTTGCCATAGAGGGAGTACAGAGAAGGTTCACCAGACTGATTCCTGGGATGTCAGGACTTTCATATGAAGAAAGACTGGATAGACTCGGCTTGTACTCGCTAGAATTTAGAAGATTGAGGGTGGATCTTATAGAAACTTACAAAATTCTTAAGGGATTGGACAGGTTAGATGCAGGAAGATTGTTGGGGAAGTCCAGGACAAGGGGTCACAGTTTAAGGATAAAGGGGAAATCCTTTAGGACCTAGATGAGAAAAACATTTTTCGCACAGAGAGTGGTGAATCTCTGGAACTCTCTGCTACAGAAAGTAGTTGAAGCCAGTTCATTGGCTATATTTAAGAGGGAGTTAGATGTGGCCCTTGTGGCTAAAGGGATCAGGGGGTATGGAGAGAAGGCAGGTACAGGATACTGAGTTAGATGATCAGCCATGATCATATTGAATGGCAGTGCAGGCTCGAAGGGCCGAATGGCCTACTCCTGCACCTATTTTCTATGTTACTATCTTACCCGCTCACTTCCTGGCCCTTGCAGTGTACAGTTCATCAATGGAGGGAAGGTTGCAGCCAATAATCTTCTCACTGCTCGGACGATTCCGGGTGTCGTGCTTGGTGGCTGAGCCAAACCAGGCTACGATGGAGAAGGTGAGGAAGGTAACATCGACAAACCTCGAGAGGAGAAGGAATAAATTGCAATAAGTAACTCAATTTGTGAGACTGAGCCTCTAGCAGAATAAATTGGCTGAACCAGAGGAGCCGTGGAATAATAAGTTTAATGATAATCTCCGATTGCGTCCTATCAACAAGTTGCTTGCCTGTTCGCAGTGGAGAATGAGGATAACGGAGAGAATTGACACTAACCTTTTCAATATTTACACTGCATAGAAGTCTTGCAGTGCACAGAGTAAACAAGTCGCTGATGAAAACTCTTAATGCCGCCCAAATGCCATTTGTGTGCATCGCATTCAGTTCAGCGAGATGGACAATATTTGCCTGTGGTTGATAATGAATCTCAAAAGTGTATAAATTATGTATTCCGCATTCTTTTCCTGATAATTTGCCTGGGAACTTTGGGCCCACTTTGCCAGTTTTGGAATTATTCAACCGATAATCCCTCCGATGGGCAAGATGGGGCCGAAACAAAAGTGTCAATTATTTTGTGAGATGTTCAATGGGCTTGCTGTGTGAAGCATGTGTTGTGCCAAGTCGACATGGCCACACACCCTGTGATTCTCCCCGACAGCCTGCTGGCTTGCACTGACATAGATGTGGCTCACTCGTCTGATGTGGCCTTGAGGTAGAAGCAAAGATAATTGTTTCCAGAGGAACTGAACCTTAGTCATGCTAAAACTGGATAGACTTGGTTTATACTCTCTAGAAATTAGGAGATTGAGAGGGGATCTTATAGAAACTTACAAAATTCTTAAGGGGTTGGACAGGCTAGATGCAGGAAGATTGCTCCCGATGTTGGGTAGGTCCAGGACAAGGGGTCACAGCTTAAGGATAAGGGGGAAATCCTTTAAAACCGAGATGAGAAGAACTTTTTTCACACAGAGAGTGGTGAATCTCTGGAACTCTCTGCCACAGAGGGTAGTCGAGGCCAGTTCATTGGCTATATTTAAGAGGGAGTTAGATGAGGCCCTTGTGGCTAAGGGGATCAGAGGGTATGGAGAGAAGGCAGGTGCGGGATACTGAGTTGGATGATCAGCCATGATCATATTGAATGGCGGTGCAGGCTCGAAGGGCCGAATGGCCTACTCCTGCACCTAATTTCTATGTATCTATGTTTCTAAAACCTCCGCAGGAGACGAGGGAGAGTATATATTCAATAAAAAAATCTAAAGATGGCCGGCACAGTGGCCTCGTGGAAGAGTTTAGATTAGTTTAGGGTACACAAAATTGCTGGGGAAACTCAGCGGGTGCAGCAGCAACTATGGAGCGAAGGAAATAGGCGACGTTTCGGGCCGTTAGATATACAGCGCGGAAACAGGCCCTTCAACCCACTGAGACTGCGTCGACCAGCGATCCCCGCACACCAACACTATCCTACATACACACTAGGGACAATTTTACATTTATACCAAGCCAATCAATCTACTTCTTTGGAGTGTGGGAGGGAAGCGAAGATCTCGGAGAAAACCCACGCAGGTCACGGGGAGAACGTGCAAACTCCACACAGACAGCACCCGTAGTCAGGATCGAACCCGGGTCTCCGGCACTGTGAGGCAGCAACTCTACCGCTGCGCCACCGTTCCGCCACAAGTAGAGCTACTGCCTTACAGCGCTCACAGCGCCAGAGGCCCAGGTTCGATCCTGGCTACGGGTGCTGTCTGTATATACTATGTACGTTCTCCCCGTGACCTGCATGGGTTTTCTCCGGGATCTTCGGTCAATACCAAATGACTTACCCTCCACCACTGACGCACATTAACACTATCCTACAACTACTAAGGACAATGTTTACATTTATACCAAGCCAATTAACATACAAACCTGCACGTCTTTGGAGTGTGGGAGGAAACCGAAGATCTCGGAGAAAACCCACGCAGGTCAACAGACAATAGACAATAGGTGCATGAGCAGGCCATTCAGCCCGTCGAGCTAGCACTGCCACGGGCAGAACGTACAAACTCACGGGGAGAACGTACATCGTACACACAGACAGCACCAGTAGTCGGGATCGATCCCGGGTCTCTGGCACTGTATTCGCTGTAAGGCAGCAACTCTACCGCTGCGCCACTGTAACAGGTAAAAAGTACCAGATTGAGGCTCAGAAAAGCCTGAAAGATGTAAAGAGATCAGACGGACAGGCATGCAAGGAGGAAATTGAAAATTAAACAACAAGAGATTAGAGATGGAGAGATGCAGGCAGCGGTTGAGATCTGAAAGCCGGCCAGTGATTGTGGATTATCTTGGTTTAAGCCGAACATAAAGGCTTCCTCAGGGGAGGCAAAAGTGAATGAAATGTTCTGATTCCCGTGCAGGCTGTGGAAAAGGTCAAGGGAATAGAAGCTTGTCACTTCAAAATAAAGAGATTGCCAGATGCTGCGATCTTACGATATTTCAAATTAATATTTGAGACTGTTGTGTGCTCTCATTTGTCATGTCGACTTAGTAACTGGCGAATGAAGTGTGTCGGAAGGAACTGCAAATGCCGGTTTACACCGCAGCGTACGAACCAACAGTATGAATATTTATTTCTCTAACGTCAATTAACCCTTGCTTTCCCTCTCTCTCTCTCTGTCCCTCCCCCACCCTAGTTCTCCGACGAGTTTCACTGCCCTCCTGAATAATTTAACCGCTTGTATACCTCGTTGTTACCTCCCCCTCAGCCATCAATGAACCATTCTACATTTCCTGGAGCATGGTCTGCTTTGATCTCTTGTTTTCTCACCTTGCCCTTCCATATCTCTAGACTCCCTCTCCCCTGACTCTCAGTCTGAAGAAGGGTCTCGACCCGAAACGTCACCCATTCCTTCTCTCCAGAGATGCTGTCTGTCCCGCTGAGTTACTCCAGCACTTTGTGTCTATCAGGTGAATTAAATTTTGCAAAATTAAATTCACCTAATAAACCAAATGTTTGGTTGTGAAATGAAAATCCGTGAGGCTTTTCTATTTGTTTTTATAAAATGAATCAAAAGTGAGAATCCCCCAAACGAAAAATGCCTCTGTGGGGGAAATGGACTGAGGTAAACATGTATAAGCCGGAGTCATAGACTGATACAGTGTGGGAACAGGCCCTTCAGCCCAACATGCCCACACCGGCCAACATGTCCCATCTACACTAGACCGACCTGCTTGTGTATCCCTCCAAACCTGTCCTATCCATGTACCTGTCTAACTGTATCTTACTGTAACTGTTGCCATAGTACCAGCCGCAACTACCTCCAATGACACAAAAAGCTGGAGTAACTCAGCGGGACAGGCAGCATCCCTGGAGAGAAGGAATGGGTGACGTTTCGGGAAGAAGGATCACCTGTACCGAGGTATAGTGAAAAGCTTTTATTGCGTGCTAACCAGTCAGCGGAAAGACTATACATGATCGAGCCATTCACAGTGTACAGATTTATGATAAAGGGAATAACATGAATCACGTTTAGTGCAAGATAAAGCCAGTAAAGTCCGATCAAAGATAGCCCGAGGTTTTCCACTGAGGTAGATCGTACCTCATTAGATAGGTTTGTAGCTTAATTGGCTTTGGTAAAATTGTCCCTGGTTATGCAAGATAAAGGCAGGATTGTTGACATTATAATTTCTAGTCTTCCGTGGCAAACAATTCACAAATAAAATTCTCTCCGCATCCCAGCAGTATTGTAGCATGTTTACCATGCGTTGCATCGGTTTGACTTGGATTAATGTTCACAGCCTTGCTTGTTGGCAAGTCTTCCCGGGTTAACCTCATGCACCCACCACCAACTGTGCTCCTGAAGTTCATGAACCTCTCACTCCCTCTTCAATACAACAGAAGGCTCGGCAGGGGGTGATGTGAATGAAGTAGGCTGGGGCTGTCTCAGAGTGTAAATCCGGACTGCATCGCTTCTCCATGTTGAGACATGGTAGTTATCCATGAGAGAAAAATTAAAGACTGCTCACGTCTTGTCAAAAGTGCACAAAGGCAGCCTGAACACAGTATCAGTTCCTGATTGCCTTCACAGCATGTATGGAGTGAGCTACCAACAATAGTGATTCATTCAGAAACAAACGCTTCATCACTAGAAACACAAAAGAGAGTAATAAAGAGCATCGGGAAAGGTTAAATAATAGAAATCACGCTATATATGGACACAAAGTGCGCTGGAGTAACTCAGCAGGACAGGCAGCATCTCTGGAGAGAAGGAATGGGTGACATTTCGGGTCGAGACCCTTCTTCAGACTGAAATCAGAAGTGGGAAACAATTATAACGGAACAAACGGTCTGAAGAAGGGGTCCCACACTCCAAAGACGTGCAGGTTTGTTGGTTAATTGGATTGGTATCATCGCAAAATTGTCCTTAGTGTGTGTGTGTGTGTGTGTGTGTGTGTGTAGGATAGTGTTAGTGTGCGGGGAACGCTGGTCGGTGTGGACTCGGTGGGCTGAAGCGCCTGTTCCCGCCCTGTAAACTAAACTAAACTAAACAATCAATTAATACTGAGCACAATGAAGAATGGCCTCGACCCGAAACGTCACCCATTCCCTCTCTCCAGAGATGCCGCTTGTCCCGCTGAGTTAAACCCCTGTCCCACGGTACGAGTTCATTCCAAGAGCTCTCCCGAGTTTCCCCTCATTCGAACTCGGAGATTTACAGTAATGGCCGCTCGTCGGTACTCGGGGCTCTCGTGGACATTTTTCAACACGTTGAAAAACCTTCACGAGTCTTCCCGAGCTTACCTGCCGTTAGCGAGTCTTCCCGAGTACCTGCCGTTGGCGTTACGAGCCGCAAAGAGACGTCCCCGAGCTCCGACGTACCCGCTACGTTTATTCTCCGTGCTTACCACGAGTTTGATTTTTTTTAAACTCGGGAGAGCTCTTGAATGAACTCGTACCGTGGGACAGGGCTAATACTCCAGCTTTCTGTGTCTATGTTCGGTTTAAACCAACACCTGCAGTTCCTTCCTACACAATACTCCAGTTCATACTTCACCAGTACATTGTGTAACTGTTACAGATTCTCCCTGTTATCTCACACCTTTGCAATGAAGAACAATATTACTTCCTTGACAGAACACTGCTGATTGTCTACTGAAGTCGTTAATTTTACCTGAACAAGCAACTTTGCCAAAACTTGCTGATTTTTCTCTGCTGTTTTGAACGCTGAATAGCACGCACTGCAGAAATGAAAATATACCGAGGTTTACAATTTATTTTGAGCACTGCCCATTGTACAAATTGTGCGTTCTTGGTTGTCATTAAACATTAAACGTCACCTATTCCTTCGCTCCATAGAAGCTGCCACACCCGCTGAGTTTCTCCAGCATTTTTGTCTACCTTCGATTTTTCCAGCATCTGCAGTTCCTTCTTAAACAATTATCATGAAACTGTCATTAATAGCTTATCTGGCTCAATAATTTCCTCCAAGAAAGGAAATTTGTCATCCATACATAACTCTATACAACTCCAAACCACAATGGCTGCCTCTCAGTTAACTAGAGTAGGAAGGAACAACAGATGCTGGTTTACACCGAAGATAGACACAAAATGCTGGAGTAACTCAGCGAGACAGGCAGCATCTGTGGAGAGAAGGGATGGGTGACGTTTCAGTTCGAGACCCTTCTTGACTCGTTATTTCAGTAAAGAAAAAACAGTGCAGAGTTGCTGGTGACATGTGGATCCCGAGTGTAAAATCATTTCAATAAACAAATGAACTGCTGAAATTAAAGGGGGGGAAAAAATCAATGCTTTGTGAGACTTGCAACGGATGAAAGAAGTTGAAAAGCCTTAATTAGTTATCATTGCAAGTAGTCCTTTGAAAAGGTCAGCTGCATGAACAGGTGGACTCCAAGGATTGTAGGCATGTTGATGGAAGTTGAATGGTTTTTTATTGTGGCTGTTCAGATGCTGAAGGCTGCAAACGTCCCTTGTGAAAATTCCTTCACCAAGTCACAACCTCATGTTTAAGGAAAGGCCAAGCACAGCGAGTACTGACGAATTCTCCTTTGTGGAAACATTCCTCGAGGCTCCACAATAAAAAAAAAAAAATCTTTGAGACCGAGGCTTTCATATATTGGCAAGACATTGCAGGCTTCAGAGCAGAAGCCATTAATTACTCTGCCACTTTTATTGCAGCTTCGGGCATGTTCGGAGACAGGCCAGGTAAGCCACAAGGATCACCGTGGATGCAGTGAACACTGATGCAGACACAAAAAGCTGGAGTAACTCAGCGGGACAGGCAGCATCGCTGGAGAGAAGGAATGACTGACGTTCTGCCTACATTTTGGCTACCTGAGCTCATGCTCGGAGTAGTTCCTGAGGATTGGCGGGTAGCAAACGTAACCCCACTTTTTAAGAAGGGAGGGAGAGAGAAAACGGGGAATTACAGACCAGTTAGTCTAACATCGGTAGTGAGGAAACTGCTAGAGTCAGTTATTAAAGATGGGATAGCAGCACATTTGGAAAGTGGTGAAATCATTGGACAAAGTCAGCATGGATTTACGAAAGGTAAATCATGTCTGACGAATCTTATAGAATTTTTCGAGGATGTAACTGGTAGCGTGGATAGGGGAGAACCAGTGGATGTGGTGTATTTGGACTTCCAGAAGGCTTTCGATAAGGTCCCACATAAGAGATTAGTATACAAACTTAAAGCACACGGCATTGGGGTTCAGTATTGATGTGGATAGAGAACTGGCTGGCAAACAGGAAGCAAAGAGTAGGAGTAAACGGGTCCTTTTCACAATGGCAGGCAGTGACTAGTGGGGTACCGCAAGGCTCAGTGCTGGGACCCCAGCTATTTACAATATATATTAATGATCTGGATGAGGGAATTGAAGGCAATATCTCCAAGTTTGCAGATTACACTAAGCTGGGGGGCAGTGTTAGCTGTGAGGAGGATGCTAGGAGACTGCAAGGTGACTTGGATAGGCTGGGTGAGTGGGCAAATGTTTGGCAGATGCAGTATAATGTGGATAAATGTGAGGTTATCCATTTTGGTGGCAAAAACAGGAGACTATTATCTAAATGGTGGCCGATTAGGAAAAGGGGAGATGCAGCGAGACCTGGGTGTCATGGTACATCAGTCATTGAAAGTAGGCATGCAGGTGCAGCAGGCAGTGAAGAAAGTGAATGGTATGTTAGCTTTCATAGCAAAAGGATTTGTATATGAGCAGGGAGGTTCTACTGCAGTTGTACAGGGTCTTGGTGAGACCACACCTGGAGTATTGCGTACAGTTTTGGTCTCCAAATCTGAGGAAGGACATTATTGCCATAGAGGGAGTGCAGAGAAGGTTCACCAGACTGATTCCTGGGATGTCAGGACTGTCTTATGAAGAAAGACTGGATAGACTTCGTTTATACTCTCTAGAATTTAGGAGATTGAGAGGGGATCTTATAGAAACTTACAAAATTCTTAAGTGGTTGGACAGGCTAGATGCAGGAAGATTGTTCCCGATGTTGGGGAAGTCCAGGACAAGGGGTCACAGCTTAAGGATAAGGGGGAAATCCTTTAAAACCGAGATGAGAAGAACTTTTTTCACACAGAGAGTGGTGAATCTCTGGAACTCTCTGCCACAGAGGGTAGTTGAGGCCAGTTCATTGGCTATATTTAAGAGGGAGTTAGATGTGGCCCTTGTGGCTAAGGGGATCAGAGGGTATGGAGAGAAGGCAGGTACGGGATACTGAGTTGGATGATCAGCCATGATCATATTGAATGGCGGTGCAGGCTCGAAGGGCCGAATGGCCTACTCCTGCACCTAATTTCTATGTTTCTATGTTTTCTATAATTTCAGCTCCAAACGAGAAAGAAGGAAAGGTACACAAAAAAGCTGGAGAAACTCAGCGGGTGCAGCAGCATCTATGGAGCGAAGGAAATAGACAACGTTTCGGCCCGAAACCCTTTGGGTTTCGACCCGAAACGTTGCCTATTTCCTTTGGGTTTCAGCCCGAAACGTTGCCTATTTCCTTTAGGTTTCAGTCCGAAACGTTGCCTATTTCCTTCGCTCCATAGATGCTGCTGCACCCGCTGAGTTTCTCCAGCACTTTTGTCTACTTTCGATTTTCCAGTACCTGCAGTTCCTTCTTGAAAACTGCGGATGACCAGTTCTTTCCATTGGCTGGAAGAGTGCAGGATAATTGATAAACAAGTGACCTTCAGGCCTGTCTGATAAACTCTCCCCTCTATGTCTTAAATGATGGCAACTGCAAGAAAATCAACGCAAAGGGAAGCCTAACAATGATTTTGTTGAAACTACCTTCTCAAATGTTGTGATCTTTTCACCACAATTTGAAGCACCACAAAGGAAGGCTTGAACCAACCTATTAATAACAAAAAAATAACAGATAAATATTTATCTTTCATTGGCTTCTGAAAGGATCCTAGCACCCTAAGTCAAGTAAATTTATTGATCACCGGAGATCGCACCCCACAAATAACCATCTTGAGAAAGAAGCATCTCCTTTGTTGGTTGAGTAGACTTGCTTAGACTTAGTTCCTCCCACACTGTTGAGTGCATTGGGAAGCAAGCTTTCGCCATTCGGTTCGGTCATGTGCGACGTCTTCCACCCTCGATAGGTCGGCTTCCAAATCCTTCTGGAATGTTCCCTCCATGTGAGTTTTGGTCGGCCTCTTGTCCTTCTTCCGTCAGCTTGCCATGTCATTGATATCTTAGGCGCACGTTCTGGTGACATTCTGAGTACATGTTCTGCAGGTTTCATCCTGCGTCCCTCTATGTCCTGGCTGAGAGGCTGAGTCTCTATTCCTTGGAGCACAGGAGGTTGAGGGGTGATCTTATAGAGGTGCACAAAATCACGAGAGGAATAGATCGGGCAGATGCACACAATCTCTTGCCCAGAGTAGGGGAATCGAGAACCACAGGGCATAGGTTTAAGGTGAAGGGGGAAAGATTTAATAGGAATCTGAGGGTTAACTTTTTCACACAAAGGGTGGTGGGTGTATAGAATGAGCTGCCAGAGGAGGTAGTTGAGGCCGGGACTATCCCAAAATTTATGAAACAGTTCGACAGGTACATGGATAGGACAGGTTTGGAAGGATAGGGACCAAATGTGGGCAGGTGGGACTAGTGTAGCTGGGACATGTTGGCCGGTGTGGGCAAGTTGGGCCGAAGGGCCTGTTTCCACGCTGTATCACTCTATGACGCTAAGACTATGGAAGTTTGGTATGTCGCCAATGATTCACCAATTTCTACAGATGTATATCGAGGGGGTAGAGTTGCTGCCTTGCTGCACCAGAGGCCCAACACTCTCCAGATTCCAGTCCACTCTGCTGGAGTTCTGATGCAGAACATTCCCCACCATTCCATGTTCCTGCCTTTGCCCCATAACCCCTGACACCCATACTAATCACGGACCTGTCAATCTCCGCCTTAAAGATATTCATTGACATGGCCTCCACAGCCGTCTGTGGCAACGGATTCCACAGATTCACCAGCCTCTGACTATAAAGATATTCCTTCTCATCTCCTTGTAAGATCATGTCAAGGGAATTGGTCAGAGAAATAAGTTGTTCAGAACGTTTTCGTTCAATCCTAGTAACTAAATCTCCAAGGTGGTTTATAGAGAAAATGAATTGTCACATTATTGCATGGTGGCACAGCGGTAGAGTCACGGCCTTACAGCGCTTGAATTATCCTAACTATAAGTGCTGTCTGTACAGCGTTTGTACCTTCCCCCTGTGACCTGCGTGGGTTTCCTCCGAGATCTTCGGTTTCCTCCCACACTCCAAAGACGTACAGGTTTGTAGGTTAATTGGCTTGGTGTATGTGTAAATTGTCCCTGGTGTGTGTAGGATAGTGTTAGCGTGCTGGGATCGCTGGTCGCTGCGGACGCGGTGGGCCAAAGGGCCTGTTTCCGCGCAGTTTCTCTGAAACTAAACTAATATTATTGAGAGTTTCACTGGGCCTTGCTCACATACACAGTGAACCCTTTGGGAGCAAAGTCGATTTTTTCCTCTTTACTAAATAGCTGAAGATGCGCTTGGATCCGAATTATCCCAAAACATTTGCTTCTCATCAAATGTCAAGGGTGTGATGAACACAAGGAGTGATGTTGCTGGGCCAATTCTCCCCATGAAGTTGTGATCTGCAGTGTTTGTGCTGAGTTGGAAGAAAACGCTCAGAATTCAGCTGGTCGACTCGCTGCGTCCAAAACATTTATTGGACAGCGCCGTGTGCAGAGAACTTTCGTTTAGTTCAGAGATGTGGTGTGGGAACCGTTCCTTCGGCCCGCCGAGTCCGCGCCGACCAACACTATTCCTTCCCAAAAATAGACACAAAATTCTGGAGTAACTCAGCGGGGACAGGCAGCATCTCTGGAGAGAAGGAATGGGTGACATTTCTTTCCGGAAACATCACCCATTGCTTCTCTCCAGAGACGCTGCCTGTCCCGTTGAGGTAAAGGCCTGTCCCACGATAATAATAATAATAATAATAATAATAATAATAATAATAATAATAATAATAATAATAATAATAATAATAATAATAACAACAACTTTTATTGTCATTGCACATAAGCACAACAAGATTTGGTATGCAGCTTCCATCCGATGTCATAACATAAATAGTTCACCCAAGAGCTCTCCCGAGTTTAAAAAAAACCCAAACTCGTGGTAAGTACGTAGAATGTACGTAGCGGGTACGTCGGAGCTTGTGGATATCGCGTAGCGGCTCGTAACGCTAACGGCAGGTACTCGGGAAATGCGGAAACTCGTGAAGTTTTTTCAACAGTGTGAAAAATTTCTAAGAGTAAAAAAATCCTCGTGATGAAGTTTTATCCACGAGTTTTATTTATTTTTTAACTCGGGAGAGCTCTTGGGTAAACTCGCATAGTGGGACAGGGGCTTTACACCAGCTTTTTGTGTCTATCTTCGGTTTAAACCAGCATCTGGGTGATGGGTGGGGGAGAGAAATGAAGTAGGTATATCAACACTTTTTTTTTTTTTTTTTTTTTTCCGTTTTTGTCTTTTTATTTCTTTACGTTTTTCCTATTTCTTTTACTTACTCACTCTTCGACTACATTCATTTGGTAGTTTAGGGGTTCTATTCTTACACGTTCACTTTCTCTTTCATTTTCTGTCTTTCTTGCTCTTCCTCACTTTTTCTATTTCATCTTTGCTAAAAATTAAAATTGAAGCTGTACAAAAAATGTATTATGTCACATGCTCCGATTTATACTTTTGTACACTGCTTCTAATTAAAAAAAACAGCATCTGCAGTTCCTTCCTGCACAATACTATCTTCATTCTATTTATTTATTTATTTATTTATTTATTTATTTATCTGTTTATTTATTTATTTATTAGAAGCATTGTATATACACCTTAATCATGATATGCAACATAGTACATTTCATGTACAACTTCTCTTTTTTTTAATTTTATAAACTTTACCCTATAATAGAGAAAAGAGAAAAGAGAAAGAAGAGAAGAATGAGGATAGTAGTGAAGTGTGGTCTGCAGTAGTTGGCGTTAAATGGATGGTTAAGTAGACTGCGTGCTTGAGAATGTGAAGAAAAAAAAAGGAAAGAATAAAAGAAAAGAAAACAGGCCCCCAAAGAGAAGAGGGCCTTAAGAAGGCAAAGGAAAAAAGTAAAGAATCCAAAGAAGGTAGAGCTAAACAAATAAGAAAGGGAATGTGCCTAATTCATAACGATTCACACCCATCACCTAGTTCTAAAACAATAACTTTCTAGGGTTATGCTGCACCATATTATCCTTGTAGCAAATCAATAAAAGGTGACCATATTCTTAAGAATTGTTCTTGTTTTCCTGCTAGAACGGGTCTCATTTCCTCGAGATGTAATATTTTCGACATATTTGTGATCCACATTTTAAACGTTGGGATGAGAGCGTTTTTCCAGATTTTCTTGCACAATACTTGAGGGTCCGCAGCTTGGTTTACATTGATTCATGCCAATGAACTAAAGTGAGGGTGAATTAAGCATGAGCCCAAATGTCCCACGTGTATGGGAAGTCCTTGAACTTCGGATTAAAGATGCACTGTTTGCAATCATGTTTCCACTGCTTATTACATTTACAGCAAGTAGTTTAGCATTGTGAAGTTTTTTACAGGCATGACCTGACGAAGGGTCTCGACCCGAAACATCGCCTATCACTTTGCTCCATAGCTGCTGCCTCACCCGCTGAGTTTCTCCAGCTTTCATGTCTACTTTCCAAAACAAAATCATTTTTGCAAGAAAAATTGGGGTTCTGTGCTTGCCAGCAACTAGATATGCCTCTTTAGAAACATAGAAAAGGTGCAGGAGTAGCCTTCGAGCCAGCACCGCCATCCAATATGATCATGGCTGATCATCTAAGATCAGTACCCCATTCCTGCTTTCTCCTCACATCCCTTGGTTCCGTTAAGGGCCTGTCCCACGACGCGAGTTTACCCAAGAGCATCCCGAGTTTAAAAAAAAAATCAAACCCGTGGTAAGTACGTAGAATGTACGTAGCGGGTACGTCGGAGCTCGAGGACGTCTCGTAGCTGCTCGTAACGCTAACGGCAGTTACTCGGGAAACGCGGTAAGCTCGTGAAACTCGTGAAGTTTTTTCAACAGTGTGAAAAATAGACCTAAGAGCTAAATCGAACTCCCTCGTGAACACATCGTTTCCTTGTACTTTACAAGTACAGAGTTCTGACGTTACAGATTAGAAGTTGAAATAGAGGAATTGCTATCATTTGGAATCGAATCCTGCTGGGGCGTAGTACAAGAGAGCCGTCTCAGAGCGCTGTCTGTACGGAGTTTGTACGTTCTCCCCGTGGCCACGTGGGTTTTCTGCGGGTGCTCCGGTTTCCTCCCACACTCCAAAGATGTAGCAGTCTGAAGAAGGGTTTTGGCCCGAAACGTTGCCTATTTCCTTTGGTTTCGGCCCGAAACGTTGCCTATTTCCTTCGCTCCATAGATGCTGCTGCACCCGCTGAGTTTCTCCAGCACTTTTTGTGTACCTTTGATTTTCCAGCATCTGCAGTTCCTTCTTAAACAGGATTGTAGGTTAATTGGCTTCGGTAAAATTGTAAATTGTCCCTAATGTGTGGAATAGTGGTTGTGTACAGGGATGGCTAGTTGGTGCAGACTCGTTAGGTCGAAGGGCCTGTTTCCGTGCTGTATCTTTAAACTAAACTAAACTTTTAGATGGAAGATAGACACAGAAAGCTGGAGTAATTCAATGGGTCAGGCAACATCTGTGGAGAAATAAAAAAAATAGGTGAGACTTCTTCAGACTCTTCTTAAATTAATAATGCTAAACGTTTTGCTCTCCTTCCTGTGGCCTTTTACCTTCTCTACGCACTGCGCATCTAGCACCAGTCTAAGCCCATTCATTGTGTGTAGGAAGTTGCTGGTTTACACCGAAGATAGACACAAAAAGCTGGAGTAACTCAGCGGGACAGGCAGCATCTCTGGAGAGAAGGAGTGGGTGTCGTTTCGGGTCGAGACACGTCGGAGAGAGGAGAACTTCTTCAAATTGTGCAAACCTTGAGGAGTTTTCTCAGTGGGACAGACGGAATGTGCGGGAAGGAACTGCAGCTGCTGGTTTACACCGAAGATAGACACAAAAAGCTGGAGTAACTCAGCTGGTTCTGTACACCCACGCACACCCACACAGCCGTCCGACCAGTCAGTCTAGGAGTAGCAAGCCAGGACATCAGTTGAACATTCAATGTAGATTTATCTCTCTGTTAGAGCAATTATTGCTGTGTGCCATGTGTATGATGGATTGGTAGGCTGACAGTTTTATTCCCAGGCACTTTTTTAACTCCCCTAGAACTTTACGATATTTGTTTAGCTGTCACATTGTGAGGAGCTGGGAGTTTAAAGTTCCCAAGTAACGGGAGTCGGTAGTTTGTACCTGATGGGTAATTAAGCTGTCAGTGGTTACACTTCGAAGTGTAATCAGCTGGGTGGCTCCAAAGGCCTGCACATGTGTCCACCGAACAGGCTGCCCATTACCAAAATCATTTACAGCAAAAGAGAAATGCTTGCAATGCCTGGTTTCAACGTCAACTTTCACACATGTACAACTGGAACTTGTACACGGGTGTCGTCTGTACAGAGTTTGTCCTTTCTCCCCGTGACCTGCGTGGGTTTTCTCCGGGTGCACCGTTTTCTCCCACCCTCCAAAGACGTGCAGGTTTGTAACATAGAAACATAGAAGATAGGTGCAGGAGTAGGCCATTCAGCCCTTCGAGCCTGCACCGCCATTCAATATGATCATGGCTGATCATCCAACTCAGTATCCCGTACCTGCCTTCTCTCCATACCCTCTGATCCCCTTAGCCACAAGGGCCACATCTAACTCCCTCTTAAATATAGCCAATGAACTGGCCTCGACTACCCTCTGTGGCAGAGAGTTCCAGAGGTTCACCACTCTCTGTGTGAAAAAAGTTCTTCTCATCTCGGTTTTAAAAGATTTCCCCCTTATCCTTAAACTGTGACCCCTTGTTCTGGACTTCCCCAACATCGGGAACAATCTTCCTGCATCTAGCCTGTCCAACCCCTTAAGAATTGTAGGTCAAACTAGATTAGTTTTAGTTTATACAGCGTGGAAACAGGCCCTTCAGCCCACTTGATCCGTGCCGACCAGCGATCCCCGCACACTAACACCACCCAACACACACTAGGGACAATTATTTTACACATATACGCCAAGCCAATTAACCTACAAACCTGCAGGGATTTGTACGTTCTCCCCGTGACCTGCGTGGGTTTTCTCCGAGATCTTCAGTTTCCACCCACACTCCAAAGACGTGCAGGTTTGTAGGTTAATTAGCTTGGTAAATGTAAAAGAATTGTCCCTAGGGTGTGTAGGATAGTGTTTGTGTGCGGGGATCGCTGGTCGGCGTGGACCCGGTGGGCCGAAGGGCCTGTTTCCGCGCTGTATCTCTAAACTATAAATAACTCGGGCATATCATAACATGGATCCACTCAGTGTGACGACAGATGGCACAATGGGCTAAGTGTTCGGCTGGCAACCGGAAGGTAGCCGGTTCGAATCCCGCTTGGAGTGCATACTGTCGTTGTGTCCTTGGGCAAGACACTTCACCCACCTTTGCCTGTGTGTGAATGTGTGTGAATGTGTGTGAGTGATTGGTGGTGGTCGGAGGGGCCGTAGGCGCAGATTGGCAGCCACGCTTCCATCAGTCTGCCCCAGGGCAGCTGTGGCTACAGAAGTAGTTTACCACCACTGAGTGTGACAGAGGAGTGAATGAATAATGCGATGTAAAGCGCCTTGAGTATTAGAAAGGCGCTATATAAATACCATCCATTATTATTATTGTTAGTGTCTGTGGAACTACACCAAATGTTACCTTATGATATAAAGATGATTGGAGGAACTAGGAGCTGGTACTGGAGTTGTAAACACTCTCACA
Organism: Amblyraja radiata; assembly: GCF_010909765.2. Lineage (NCBI taxonomy): Eukaryota > Metazoa > Chordata > Chondrichthyes > Rajiformes > Rajidae > Amblyraja > Amblyraja radiata. The sequence continues at coordinate 2,608,640 of NC_045987.1, read as the reverse complement.
TACATAACTTACTCCTAATTCAGTTTAGTTAAGTTTCGCTTGGACATACGGCACCCTTGAAAGAGGCCCTTCGGCCCACCGAGTCCAAACTGGCCATCGATTACCCATTCACGCTAGTTCTATGTTATCCCACCTTCTCATCCACTCCCAACACACTGGGATCAATCTTACAGAGGGCCAATTAACCCACAAAACCCGCATGTCTTTGACGTGTGGGGGGAAACCGGAGCACCCGGAGAAAACCCACGCAGGTCACGGGAAGAACGTACAAACTCCGCACAGACGGCGCCCGTAGTCAGGATCAAACCCAGGTCTCTCAGCTCCACCAGCTGCTCCACTGTGGCACACTCTGTGTGGCCAATATTATTCCCACCCCGTTAAACAATAACCTTCATTTCTGTGTACAATAAAACGCAAACCCACACAATTATATTTCACAAGACAATTTACTTTCACACCAATACTTTACCCCAGTCTGCTCACTGCGAAATAAGATCCAAGTTGTTATATTCTTAATTACATTCATTAAGGAAATAAATCCTCATCATCACTGTTGTGAAAACACACCGCTGAGCCGGGGCAGTGTGATTGTAATTCTGTCTTCGAAATGCAAAAAAAAATCTCAGAGGGCAGGTGTTACTGGGTAAAAACGTTTTTCCTCATCTCCATTCTAAATGGCCTAACCCTTATTCTTAAACAGTGGCCCCTGGTTCTGGACTCCCCCAACATCGGGAACATGTTTCCTGCCTTTAGCGTGTCCAAACCCTTCATAATCTTATATGTTTCAATGAGATGCCCTCTCATCCTTCTAAACTCCAGAGTATAATCTTGGCATTACATTTGCCGTGGAACAGTGGGCTGAAGGGCCTGTTCCTCCGATGTTCAATCTCCCTGTGATGTTCTAATTAGCCTGCAGAGGTTGGCTGGTGGGCAGATTTGCAGATCATTCAGTTGCCTTGAAAGCAGAGTGCAGCTCAAATTGAACCCCGACCAAAGCAAGCAGTTGGAAGCTCCACTTGTAAAATGGTTCTGACCCACTAATATGGTGACAATTATTTCAAATTGAAATTGTTATTATTTGAAGGGAAAAGACCAAGACAATTGCAACCCTGATAAAAGTCCACCCGCACAGAGCAGATTATTACAGTGCTTGCATTTGAAGCCAATTATATTGCCAGCCATCTAGTACCAGATAAATTGGTTTGTGGCAAGGACAGTCAGCCTGCGATTATTTTCCATGATGCACAATCAGAGCCTGTTATACTATCTGTACATCAAACATTTATTGAAGATTCAGTGGAAGTCAGAATGCCGAGCAGTAAAGTACTGTCACAATGTTCTTTAACTGATGAGATGTGTCTAATGCTTAACGAACTGCGGAAAGCAATATGTCTCTGTTTTATTGCCATCTTTTGGTCCAAGCTTCCAACTGAATTGCATACGCCAATGTGATGTACACATGAATCTAGTCATCATTGTTCAGTTTTGTGATACAGCGTGGAAACGGGCTCTACAGCCCACCGAGCCCGCACCGACCAGCGATCCCCGCACACGAACACTATCCGACACACACTAGGGACGATTTACATTTATACCAAAGCAAATGAGCCTACAAACCTGTACGTCTTTGGAATGTGGGAGGAAACCGGAGATCCCGGAGAAAATCCACGCGGGTCACGGGGAGAACGTGCAAACGCCATACAGACTGCACCCGTATTCAGGGTTAAACCCAGGCCTCAGGCGCTGTAAACGCTGTGAGGCAGCAACTCTACCGCTGAGCCACCGTGCCGCCCATAAACTAAACCGCAATGTGCAAACTCCACTCAGAGAGCACCCAAGGTCAGGATCGAACCTGGGAACCCGGGTCTCTGGCGCTGTGAGGCAGCAGCTCTACCAGTTGCTCCACCGTGACGGGCAGCATCTCTGGAGAGAAGGAATGGGTGACGTTTCAGGTCGAGACCCTTCTTCAGACTGCCACTATGCCACTCTCATCAGTCTGAAGAGGGGTCTCGACCCGAAACGTCACCTATTCCTTCGTTCCATAGACGCTGCCTGTCAGTTATGCAGGCGGGGGACAGGGCAAGCGGGGGGGAGCGCTGTCTGAGTGAAATTCACACGGTGCAAACCACAGACACAGTGACATGTTGAAAAATTAGCGGCAACCAGAATGAAGTGGCGACTAGTTAAGAGAATGCGGGAACTACTCACCACCATGCAGGCGACACCCCGGCAACCTCCGGCCAACAGGTGGCGACCTCATAGTCTCTTGTAGTCACCTCAAAAGCCAGGTAAGTGGGTCAGGTCCATTATAGAGTCATAGAATGATAGAGTAATACAGCGTGGAAACAGGCCCTTCAGCCCAACTTGCCCACACCGGCCAACATATCCCATCTACACTAGTCCCACCAGCGCTCGTTTGGTCCATATCGCCCCAAACCCATCCTATCCATACACCTGTCTAACTGTTTATTAAACTTTAAAGATTTTTTTAAATAACTTTGTAATAATCAAAGTTTTTAAATAGCTTACCGCACAAAACTTGCGGGAGAATATCTTGCTTCAGTTTAGTGACGTCTTTAAAGAATGCTCTTGTGTTTTCAGAAATGTTCGATGGAATCACTTTTACCGTCTGCAAAATGCCAAATTGCTGAGAGCTAACATGAATAACCTTTAAAATCACATTCGTTTTATACTTCTGATGTTATTTTGTGCCAATTAGGGCCAATTATGAGAGCAGTTCTCTGCTGTGGGCTAGCTGTTTACAGCGAGATGCCTGAAAGCTGCCCAGATTCATTTTACTTAAGTTGCTCATCAACCAATTACACAAAGGAAGCCTTTAGCAGAGAATCCACGCTCACATTTCTGCGATAAAAGGTCACGATTCAAGAAAGTATCCAAAATCATTCTCATTGACCGAACTCCTTGTTCAGTTTACTTTTGACTTTTTCACTTTTCATTTCACTTTTTTGCGGCACAGTGGCGCAGCGGTAGAGTTGCTGCCTCACAACGCCAGATATCCGGGTTCAATCCCCACCACGGAGTGTGTACGGAGTTTAAACGTTCTCCCCGTGACCTGCGTGGGTTTTCTCCAGGATCTCTGTTTTCCTCCCACACTCCAAAGACGTACAGGTTTGTCGGTTAGTTGGCTTGGTGTAAATGTAAATTGCCGCTAGTGTGTGTAGGGTAGTGTTAGTGTGCGGGGATCGCTGGTCAGCACCGACTCTGTGGGCTGAAGGGTCTGTTTCCACACTGTATCGCTAAACTAAACTAATACTCACACATATATGCACACATACATATACACACTCACACAAACATTATACAAACACATTATACACACTTACATAAACACATATACACACACACACACTAAACACATATATACACACACACACACACATTAAACACACACACACACACACACACACACACACTAAACACATATACACACACACACACACACACACACTAAACACATATACACACACTAAACACATATACACACACACACACACACTAAACACACACACACACACACACACACACACACACACACACACACACACACACACACACACACACACACACACACACACACACACACACACACACACACACACACACACACACACACACACACACACACACACACACACACACACCCCTGTGGGACATTTGGTGAAATAATACACAGGAGAATGGCTTCCTCAAGTGAAAAAGCTTCCGAAAGTAATCACTTGTTGTTCATTTTCTAAAGCAACCTTTCATGCTGTTCTTGCGTAAGTAGTCTCTGTCATTTTCACACTTGGACAGTGCTTTTAAAACGGGACATTCTCTTTCTGTTGAATATATGTATTGCCCTCAATAGATCGAGTAACCCTCCAATTGAAACAGCACGGATGGATGACTCAATGAAGTCAGATACTGTCTTTATGCCAAGGACAGATAATATTGGCTGGCATATTGTTCTGTTCTCCTAAAGACGCATCAATATCTCCCACAACTATTCACTGCTTTAACAATACTTCAAGCTCTTTTAACTTAAGCATTCAATTATTTTCTTTGTGTGGGAAGGAACTGCAGATGCTGCGTTTAAACCAAAGATAGACACAAAATGCTGGGGTAAAGGGCCAGTCCTACTTGGGCGTCATTTGCGCGTCACGACGCACGACGCGCACGTGATGCGCGCATGGTGCGTGGTGATGTAAGCAGGGTCACGCGCGGCGCCCCAGAATTTTGGGATGTACAAAATCTTTGCGTGTCATCTGCATGGCGCGCAAATTATGCCCGTGGGACAGGCCCTTAACTCAGCGTGACATACAGCATCTCTGGAGAGAAGGAATGAGTGACCTGAAGAAGGGTCTGAAGAAGGATCTCGACCTGAAACGTCACGCATTCCTTCTCTCTAGAGATGCTGCCTGCCCCGCTGAGTTACTCCAGCATTTTGTGTCTACCTTCGATTCTTTTCTTTGTCAGACAAAGATCAAAAAAGACACTCTTATCTAGCCCAAAGAAAACAAATGTTGAAAGTTATGAAATGTCTGAAGAAGGGTCTCGACTCCAGCTTTTTGTGTCGATCTTCGGTGGAGGTTAACCTTGACCCAAGAAAGCCTGAGGCAGGGAAGATTACACGATGGCATGAGGACAAGAATACCTATTCATACTTGGAATGGAAAGTGTGGACCTTGATCATGCAGCCTTGTCGCAGTGAAGATACATTCGTTATCTGGATAAGCCAAGGAAATAGATTTCCTGAACATCAATTTCAGCACAGATGCTTCTGCATTGTGGCAACAACCCTGATATTATGGAGGTCTCAGAAGCAAGTTGCTCATGTCCTGCACAGAGTATCAGAATAACGTTTACATCATTCTGACAGGCTGTTCAATGATATCAAATACCATGCCCTTGAAAATTGAGTCTTTGGCACGGCTTTCGTTATAGTTGCATCTTGATTGAGTTTCCATTTGCGGCATGGCTAAATCCTGGGATTCTGTAGAAGGAAATTGTCAAGCTTTGAAAATTGTTTTTCTAGCCTGAACATAGATAGATGGCTGACAAAAGTGCTGGAGAAACTCAGCGGGTGCAGCAGCATCTATGGAGCGAAGGAAATAGGCAACGTTTCGGGCCGAAACCCTCTTCAGACATCTGCAGTTACTTCTTAAACAACATAGAGGGCTATTCAGTGGCCAAAGTCGTACATATTTTATAAAAATGGTAGTTATAGGCTGATACACCGTGGAAACAGGTCCTTCGGCCCAACTTGCTCACACCGACCAATATGTCCCATCTGCACTAGGCACACCAGCCTGCATTTGGCCCATACCCCTCCAAACCTGCCCGATCCATGTACCTGTCCAAATGTTTCTTAAACATTGGGATAGTCCCAGCCTCAACTACCTCCTCCGGCAGCTTATTCCATACACCCACCACCCTTTGTGTGAAAAAGTTACTCCTCATGTTCCTATAAAATCATTCCCCCCTCACCTTAAACCTATGTCCTCTGGTTCTCGATTCCCCTACTCTGGGCAAGAGACTCTGTGTGTCTACTCGATCTATTCCCCTCACGATTTTGGGCACAAGAGAACCAGTTATGGAAATCTGAAGATACTTAATGAAATATCTGCTACAAAGGATGCTTTGGCCTTTCATTAAGGAGGACATTTATGTAAGAAAATAGGAGAATATAACCTGCAGAAGATTTAAAATAAGCATTTGCTGACATTTATTTTAAGAGGACTAGAATAAAAAAACTGGGATGTCATGTTGAGGCTCTATAAGGCGCTGGTCAGACCAAACGTCCAGAGGACGTTTACAAGAATGTACCCAGGAGTGATTAGATTAACATATGATGAGTGGCATTTGACGGCACTGGGCCTGTACTCGCTGGAGTTTAGAAGGATGAGGGGGTGGTACCTCATTGAAACTTGTCAAATAATGAAAGGTCTGGATAGAGTGGATGTGGAGAGGATGTTTCCACTAGTGGGGGAGTCTAGGACTAGAGGTCACAGCCTCAGAATTAAAGGATGTTCTTTTGGGAAGGAGATGGGGAGGAATTTATTTAGTCAGAGGGTGGTGAATCTGTGGAATTCATTGCCACGGAAGGCTGTGGAGGCCAAGTCAGTGGATATTGGAATTCTTTGCCACAGAATGCCACGTCAATGGATAAGTTTAAGGCAGAGATAGATAGATTCTTGATTAGTGCGGGTGTTAGGCGTTACGGAGAGAAGGCAGCTGAATGGGGTGAGGAGGGAGAGATAGATCAAACATGATTGAATGGCAGAGTAGACTTGATGGGCCAAATGGCCTAATTCTGCTCCTATCAGTACAATTATGCCTGGGAAGTTATTTGAAGAATGCAACAATTGTTAATTTAATTTTTTGAATAAGCCATTTAATTAGATAATGATATAAGAACCTGGAACATGAAAGCCAATCTAAATCCACTTTTGCCAATAATCTGTGTTAATTGCATCATGAAAATTACAATGAGAAATCCCTGCCAAACCAATTAGGAAACAATGGGCAACACGGTGGTGCAGCGGTAGAGTTGCTGCCTCACAGCGCCAGAGACACGGGTTCTATCCCGACCACGGGTGCCTGTCTGTACGGAGTTTGTACATTCTCCCCGTGACCTGCATGGGTTTTCTACAGGATCTTCGGTTTCCTCCCACACTCCAAAGACGTACAGGTTTGTGGGTTAATTGGCTTGGTATAAATGTAAAAATTGTCCCTCGTGGGTGTGCGGGGATCGCTGGTCGGCACGTGCCCGGTGGGCTGAATGGCCTGTTTCCGCGCTGTATCTCTAAACTAAGCTAAACATTCCCCCCTTCCCTCTCCCCCGTCAGACATCTGTACTTGCACCTTTTTCCTACTTCCCCCTCACCAGCATCATGTGCAGGTGTAAATTTAAATAGCCCCTGGTGTGTGTAAGATAGTGTTATGCCCCTGTCCCACTTAGGAAACCTGAACGGAAACCTCTGGAGACTTTGCGCCCCACCCAAGGTTTCCGTGTGGTTCCCGGAGGTTTTTGTCAGTCTCCCTACCTGCTTCCACTACCTGCAACCTCCAGCAACCTCCGGCAACCACCTGCAACCTCCGGCAACCACCCGCAACCTCCGGGAACCGCACGGAAACCTTGGGTGGGGCGCAAAGTCTCCAGAGGTTTTCGTTCAGGTTTCCTAAGTGGGACAGGGGCATACGTGTGTGGGGATCGCTGGTGGGCGCGTACCTGGTGGGCCGAAGGGCCTGTTTCCGTGCTATATCTCTAAACTGAACTAAACTAAACTGGAAAGTTAAAGCTTGTCCCAAGATGAATAACTTTCTGGCTTTCACCATTCTTTTGAAATCAGGCTAAACTGACTTCCTCATTTCCAAGGACAAAATGGTCCCTTTCATTTCTATCCAGCTATATATATATTAAGCTTGCACACTCCGTTTTGCTTGACAAATATACTGAAAGGTTATTAAAATATTATACTGGATAAATTGTATTGGGATCTCGGTAAGTCACAGAAGGATCTTGAACATAAATCTGCAATCTGCCCTCTGACTCAAAGCTCAGTACAAAAGCACAACTTGTTACCATGATAACGCTGGAGAATAGTGCAGCGTTTGGATAAATTGGTGGCCTTTCGGACAGCTAGGACTTTGGGTACATGTGGAAAGTTACCAGTTTCAAAATAATTTAAAATCTGAAAACTAAGTTCACACATTGAGTTAAGAGAGCAATTTGTCTCGTGGTTCCCGGCAAAGAACTGCCTCATGTTGATCAGCTACACACGTTGTCTTCCAGCATTAAATCTATGACTTCTGGCTTTTAGTTTTCAGTTTTAGAGATACAGCGCGGAAACAGGCCCTTCGGCCCACCAACTCAGTGCCGACCAGCGATGCCCGCACATTAACACCATCCTACACTCATCTGGGGACAATTTTTACATTTATATCAAGACAATTACCGTACAAACCTGTACATCTTTGGAGTGTGGGAGGAAACCGGAGCACCCGGAGAAAACCCACGCAGGTCACGGGGAGAACGTACAAACTACGTACCGACAGCACCCATAGCCAGGATCGAACCCGTGTCTCTGGTGCTGTGAGGCAGCAACTCTACCGCTGCGCCACCATGCAATATAATAAATTATAAATTATACATTTTTAATCTGAAAACTAAGTTCACACATTGAGGTAAGTGAACAATTTTTCTCCTGGAACTGACAAAGAACTGTCTCACGCTGATCAGCTTCATATGGTGAGTGTCTTCAACTTTAAATCTATGAGTACTGGGTGTACTGTCCTGCTATACTGCAGCTAGTATGAATGTCTTTGTTCTGATGTTGGTATATGGCACAATTAAACCTCTGACTTGATGAGAAGACATTGTTACTTTTCCCAGAGTTTTTGCCAGTTTTGTTGTCAAAGTAAATCAATTGAAACAAACGCAGATTGTGCATAATCCACTCTTCAGCCAGAGGGGGGTGAATCTGTGGAATTCATTGTTTCAGACGGCTGTGGAGGCCAAGTCAGTGGATATTTTTACGGTGGAGATTGACAAATTCTTGATTAGAACGGGTGTCAGGGGTTATGGGGAGAAGGCAGGAGAATCGTGTTGAGAGGGAGAGATAGATCAGCCACGATTGAATGGCGGTGTAGACTCAATGGGCCGAATGGCCTAATTCTCCTCCTATCACTTATGAACTGATGAACATGTTTCAACATTCTATGCTAACATTTTGGGCTTTGAGGAGGCAGCATAACTCTTCTATGTAATTTCACCTTTAGAATATAGAATGTCATTTAGTTTAGTTTAGTTTAGAGATACAGCACGGAAACAGGCCCTTCGGCCCACCGAGTCCGCGCCCACCAGCGAACACCCTGTACACCAACACAACCCTCCAGATCTCGGAGAAAACCCACGCAGGTCACGGGGAGAACGTACAAACTCCGTACAGACAGCACCCGTCATCGGGATCTAACCCGGGTCTCTGGCGCTGTGAGGCAGCAACTCTACCGCTGCGTCATCCACTTCCATAACCGGACCCGACCCGACCCGACCCGCAGTGTAATCAACGTCGCGGGGGATCAGTTTGGGTTAATAAATTAAAATTCTGAAAATGAGGAGAAGATTTTTCCCAAATAACTTTTATTTTTACGAGGGTGTTTCCGTAACCGGCTTCCGTCTCCGCACTAGTATCTTTGCTCCGCGACGGGATCTTTGGTGCGGAGACGGAAATGGGGCGAAAATCACCCATGAATCTGCCCATGACCGTACTATGTCTTCTTCGTCGAGTGATCTATCTTGCTCGCTGTAGGATCTTTGTTTTTTACTGCCTTGTGCCCCTGTCCCAGTTAGGAAACCTGAACGGAAACCTCTGGAGACTTTGCGCCCCACCCAAGGTTTCCGTGCGGTTTCCGTGCGGTTCCTGGAGGTTTTTGTCAGTCTCCCTACTTGCTTCCACTACCTGCGACCTCCGGCAACCACCTGCAACCTCCGGGAACCGCACGGAAACCTTGGGTGGGGCGCAAAGTCTCCAGAGGTTTCCGTTCAGGTTTCCTAAGTGGGACAGGGGCATTACAAGATTACAGAAGTGTGAAAACGCACACCTCCAGATTCAGGGATAGTTTCTTCTCAGCTGTTATCAGGCAACTAAACCATCCTCCCACCAGCTAGAGAGCAGTGCTGACCTCCCATCCAACAAATTGGAGATCCTTGAACTCACTTCAATCGAACCTTATCTTGCACTAAGTGTTTTGTCCTTTGTCAGTACTCTGTGGACAGCTTAATTGTAATAACATATAGTTTTTCCTTTTACTGGAGTGCACATGATATAAAAAACATTTCACTGCACCTCGGCTACATATGACAACGCAAACTTAACTAATGTCTATTGTCAGAAAATGGAACCAAAAACTCACAGAATTCTTAACAACATTGGAAAATCAGTTTAGGAGGAAGAAAATTGGAGAAGATAATAATTTGTTTAACCTTTCAAGGTAAGTTGTCTTTGAGTATCTGTTACAAGTCTTTAGGGATTTATAAATAATGACATTTACACAAATTGTGCTGACCCATCTCACCTTTATCATCTCTTACACACAACCTTCAGTAACCTGATGAAGCTGCACTTGTCTAAACTCAGATTAAAGTTATCTCTCCACTGGACTGGTGCCCGTTCATAGACTGCATTACTTTAGATTCTTTATCTGAGTGTCATATTGTTCTTCTCTGCAGCTGATTTAAATGCTTTAGACTTTGGAGACACAGCGCAGAAACAGGCCCTTAGGTCCACCGAGTCCGCGCCGACCAGCGATCACCCCGTACCCTAGCGCTATCCTACACACCAGGGACAATTTACAATTTCCCAAAGCCAACAAACCTACAATCCTGCATATCTTTCAAATGTGGGAGAAAACCAGAGCACCTGGAGAAAACCCACCAGGTCACAGGGAGAACGTACAAACTCCGTACAAACAGCGCCCGTAGTCAGGATCGAACCTGGGCCCCTGGCGCCGTGAGGCAGCAACTCTACCGCTTTACGCCACCGCGCCATTTAAATACGGTGGTGTAAGATAATCTCACAATAACAAATGAATAATGTTTCTCAAAGTCATCTGGTAGGTTTTACTGGTGTGGAAATGGTTTGAAAGCACTTATTTGCCCGTCATTGAAACAGCACGCAGAATATCCTGTAAATTAATTCATCTACTGCCATGGAGGTCAAAAGGAACTTTGTTGATAATGACAAAGGAGTTCTCAAGTCCAGAGTTTTATCTTTCACTTTGCCACAGTGACAATTTATAATCTAAGATGCCAGGACTCGAGGGTCTGAGCTATAGGGAGAGGTTGAGCAGGCTGGGACTGGTCCTTGGAGCGCAGGAGGGTGAGGGGGGATCTTATAGAGGTGTATAAAATCATGAGAGGAATAGATCGGGTAGATGCACAGAGTCTCTTGTCCAGAGAAGGGCAATCAAGGACCATAGGTTTAAGGTGAGGAGGAAAAAAGATTTAATAGGAATCTGAGGGCTAACTTTGTCACACTAACTTTGGTGGATGTGTGGAACGAGCTGCCAGAGGTGGAAGTTAAGGCTTGGACTATCGCAACGTTTAAGAAACAGTTAGACAGGTACATGGATAGGACAGGTTTGAGGGATATGGGCCAAGAGCAGACAGATGGGACTAGTGTAGCTGGGACATGTTGGCCGATGTGGGCAAGTTGGGCCGAGGGGCCTGTTTCCACACTAAGATTTCATGCTTTAACTTCAGATCTAGAATGACAATAAATTGTATTGTATTGTATTGTATTGTATGTAGAACACAAGAGGTAGAACATGTTGGCCTCAGGATTGTGGGGATAGCATTGTTGAATAACATCAAGTCAGGCAAAGATAAGGGGCGTAAGGTATGAACAATACAAGATTGTATGCAAAGTACATGGCAACACTAATATTTCTAAGTTATATAGACCTAGCCTTCACTGTTGCAGGAAGGAACTGCAGATGCTGGTTTACACCGAAGATAGACACAAAAATCTGGAGAAACTCAGCGGGTCAGGTAGCATCTGTTAGTTTAGTTTAGTAGATGCAGCGTGGAAATAGGCTCTTTGGCCCACCAGGTCCGCGCCGACCAGTGATCCCCGCACATTGACACTATCCTACACACACTAGGAGCAGTTGTTACACCAAGCCATACTTGTACGTTTTTAGAGTGTTGGAGGAAACCGAAGATCTCGGAGAAAGTCCCACGCGATCACGGGGAGAACGTACAAACTCTGTGCCAACGGCCCCCGTAGTCAGGATCGAACCCGGGTCTCCGGCGCTGCAAGCACGGTAAGGCAGCAACTCTACCGCTGCGCCACTGTGCCGCCCAGAGAAGGAAAGGGCGATGTTTCGGGGTCGAGACCCTTCCTCAGTGAGAGTCAGTGGAGAGGAAGTCTAGAGAAATGGAAGGGGAAGGTGTGAAAACGACAGGTCAAAGCAGACGAAGGTAAGGAAGTGTAGAATGTTTCATTGATAGCTGAGGGGAAGGTGGTTTAATCCTCCCACGTGTCATAGTGCAGGTAAACTAATCCATCGTGCCAGTCTTACAGCGCTTTCAGCACTAGAGACCCAGGTTCGATCCCGACTACGGGTGCTGCCTATACGGTGTATGTACGTTCTCCCCGTGACCTACGTGGTTAATTGGCTTGGTCACGGGGAGAACGTACAAACTCCGTACAAACAGCACCCGTAGTCAGGATTGAACCCGGGTCTCTGGCGCTGTGAGGCAGCAACTCTACCGCTGCACCACCGTGCCATCCCTAGTGTGTGTAGGGTGGTGTTAGTGTACGGGGATCGCTGGTCAGAGCGGACTCGGTGGGCCGAAGGGCCTGTTTCTCTAAAACTGAAGGCGATTAGTCCGGGTGTCAGGGGTTATGGGGAGAAGGCAGGAGAATGGAGTTGAGAGGGAGAGATAGATCAGCAAATGGCAGAGTGATCTTGATGGGCCAAATGGCCTAATTCTGCTCCTATCTCACCAGCGGCTGGTAGAATCACTGCTTCACAGGGCCAGAGACCCGGGTTCGATCCTGACCTCAGGTGCTGACTGTGTGTGGAGATTGTATCTCCTCTGATTGTATCCGGGAGCTCCGGTTTCCTCCCACATACCATTGACATGTGGATATGTATTCCGGTCAGCACGCAACAAAAGCTTTTCACTGTACCTCGGTACAGGCGGGAATAAACTAAACTGCAAACCGTAAGCCACCGCTGACCAACTTGTGAACTTAGGTTTGCTTTTCAATCTTTTGTCCCTCGTTTCAAAATAGATCCTTTGGTTATTTAACTTTGTGGCCATTTGCCGCGCACAAATTGGCGGTTGTGTTCAAGATATTTCAACAGCAAATATATATTTAAAATAGTTAATTGGCTGTAAATTGCTTTGAGGGCATCGTAAGGTCACGGAAGGTGCGACATTAATGCTCCTCCTTCAGTTTATATTCTGCAATTAAACTGGCATTCATTTAACTCTCTTGCCAATTATGTTCGTTGTACAGTTTACGACCCTGAAGTCGGTCTGTGTAAGGACAAGATTAGAAAATATGCTGCAGAGTTTTAAATGGCATTACGGCGGAGTAAGACATGTTTTGTGAACTATTTTTTTTTGGGGGGGGGGGAAGCTAAGGGGGGGGGGGGGGGCACTGAACAAAGGTGGGGGGCATGTGCTGTGACTTCAAACGCACAGTAACCACCCCACACACACACAGGGGAGGAGAGAGGGTGGGCGGTGAGAGGGGTGGGGAGAGAGGGGTGAGGAGAGAGGGGTGGGGAGAGAGGGGGAGGAGAGAGGGGGAGGAGAGAGGGGTGGGGAGAGGGGGGTGGGGGGAGAGAGGGGGAGGAGAGAGGGGGGGACGAGAGCGATGGGGAGAGAGACGGGGTGGGGAGGAGAGGGGGAGGAGAGGGGAGGACGAGAGGGCGGTGGGAGAAGAGGGGGAGGAGAGGGGTGAGGAGAGAGGGGTGGGAGAGAGTGGTGGGGAGTGAGTGAGGGGTGAGGAGGAATATGAGGGGGAGGAGAGGGGGAGGAGAAGAGGGGTGGGGAGAGAGGGGCGGGAGAGAGGGGGAGGGAGAGAGGGGTGGGGAGAGGGAGGGAGGAGAGAGGGGGAGGAGAGAGGGGGGGGAGGAGAGGGTGTGGGGGGAGAGGGGGTAGGAGGAGGAGAGAGGGGTGGCGGAGAGAGGGGTGCGGGAGAGAGGGGGCTGAGAGGGAGAGGGAGGTGGGAGGGAGGGAGGAGGAGAGAGGAGCGAGGAGAGAGGGGTGAGGAGAGGAGAGAGGGGTGGGGAGAGAGGGGTGGGGAGAGAGGGGTGGGGAGAGGGAGGTGGGGAGGGAGGGGTGAGGAGAGAGGAGCGAGGAGAGAGGGGTGGGGAGAGAGGGGTGAGGGGAATAGGGAACGGTGTAAATTTGTACATTGTACATTTCCTTTAACATCGTCTGCTTTGATCTGTCCTTTTCACACCTTACGTTCTATTTATACCCTTCCATATCTCTGTTTTCCCTGTATGAGATCACCCCCTCACCCTCCTGCGCTCCAAGGAATAGAGTCCCAGCCTTCACCTAAACCCATGTCCTCTGGTCCTCGATTCCCCTACTCTGGGCAAGAGGCTGCGTGTGTCTACCTGATCTATTCCTCCCATGATTTTGTACACCTGTATAACATCACCCTGGCCCCATAGCAGAAGCGTCCACAGCAGACCCCGCGGGGCCTGGGTTCTGTTACCACCATCATCTATTGCCACAAGTGATGGCTCCCACTGATTGTCACTGGAGGCTTGCGTCCCGTTCAGGACGGACGATGACAGCAAGGTCAACATTTGTAACAAGATGGACACAAGATGGAAAAGAAGAAGACATCACCCTTTCATCCTCCTGCGCTCCAAGGAACAGCCCCAGCCTGCCCAACCTGGCTCAGACCCTCGAGTCCTGACATCTTAGATTATAAATTATCACTGTGGCAAAATGAAAGATAAAACTCTGGACTTGAGAACTCCTTTGTCATTATCAGCAAACAGTTCCTTTTGACCTCCATGGCAACAGATGAATCAATTTACAGGATATTCTGCGTGCTGTTTCAATGACGGGTGAATAAGTGCTTTCAAACCATTTCCACACCAGTAAAACCTACCAGATGACTTTGAGAAACATTATGCATTTGTTATCGTGACATTATCTTACACCACCGTATTTAAATGGCACGGTGGCGCAGCGGTAGAGTTGCTGCCTCACAGCGCCAGAGGCCCGGGTTCGATCCTGACTACGGGTGTTGTTCTTCAGACACTCCGTCTGAAGAAGGGTCTTGATCCGAAACATCACCCATTCCGTCTATCCAGAGATGCTGTCTGTCTCCTCGAGGGACTGAGCTATAGGGAGAGGTTGAGCAGGCTGGGTCTCTATTCCTTGCAGCGCAGGAGGATGAGGGGTGATCTTATAGAGGTGTATAAAATCATGAGAGGAATAGATCGGGTAGATGCACAGAGTCTCTTGCCCAGAGTAATAATAATAATAATGGATGGGATTTATATAGCGCCTTTCTAATACTCAAGGCGCTTTACATCGCATTATTCATTCACTCCTCAGTCACACTCGGTGGTGGTAAGCTACTTCTGTAGCCACAGCTGCCCTGGGGCAGACTGACGGAAGCGTGGCTGCCAATCTGCGCCTACGGCCCCTCCGACCACCACCAATCACTCACACACATTCACACACATTCACGCACAGGCAAAGGTGGGTGAAGTGTCTTGCCCAAGGACACAACCACAGTATGCACTCCAAGCGGGATTCGAACCGGCTACCTTCCGGTTGCCAGCCGAACACTTAGCCCATTGTGCCATCTGTCGTCCCAAGAGTAGGGGAATCGAGGACCAGAGGACATAGGTTTAAGGTGAAGGGGAAAATATTTAATCAGAATCTGAGGGGTAACTGGTGGGTGTATGGAACAAGCTGCCAGAGGAGGTAGTTGAGGCAGCAACTTTTAAGAAATAGTTATTCAGGTACATGGATAGGACAGGTTTGGAGGGATATGGACCAAACGCAGGCTGGTGGGACTAGTGTAGCTGGGACACATTCACAAGTTATAGGAGTAGAATTAGGCCATTCGGCCCATCGAGTCTACTCCACCATTCAATCATGGCTGATCTCTGCCTCCTAATCCCATTTTCATACCTTCTCCCCGTTCCCCTTGACACCTAATCAAGAATCTATCTATCCCTGCATCGACTGATTTGGCCTCTACAGCCCTCTATGGCAATGAGTTCTACAGATTCACCACCTTCTAACTAAAGGTGTGGGCAAGTTGGCCATCGTGGGCAAGTTGGGCCGAAGGGTCTGTTTCCACGCTGTATGGCTCTATGACTCTATAAAAGAGAACATCTCTCCTGGTTGATGTTAACCATTGTTCTGCTGAGATTTCTATCAGTAAATCTGAGACACTGGCCTGCCAACTGCAGGTGACCAAAGGTAGACAAAAGTGTTTGTCTAAGGGTTTCGTCCCAAGGGTTTCGGCCCGAAATGTTGCCTATTTCCTTCGCTCCATAGATGCTGCTGCACCCGCTGAGCTTCTCCAGCACTTTTGTCTACCTTCGATTTTCCAGCATCTGCAGTTCCTTCTTAAAAACTGTAGATGACCAGTTCTTTCCAGTGGTTCGATGAGTGCAGGATAAATGATAAACAAGTGACCTTCAGGCCTGTCCTGATAAACTCTCCCCTCTATGTCTTAAATGATGGCAACTTTGCAAGAAAATCATTGCAAAGGGAAGCCTAACAATGATTTTGTTTAAACTACCTTGTCAAATTTTGTGATCTTTTCACCACAATTTGAAACACCACAATGGAAGACTTGAAACGACCTATTAATAACAAAAAATATCAGATAAATATTTATCTTTCACTGGCTTCTGAAAGGATCCCAGCACCCCCCAGTAAAGTAAATTTATTGATCAACGGAGATCGCACCCCACAAATAACCACATGAGATTTTAATAGAAAACTAGACGGCAGCTAATCGAATTAGTATGGAAGCAGATAATAAGTCACAGAGATACAGTCACAGAGACACAGAGACACAGAGTCACAGAATCAATGAGTCACAGAGACAGAGAGACAGAGAGACAGAGAGACACAGAGTACACAGAGACACAGAGACACAGACTCACAGAGACACAGAGACACAGAGATACAGAGACACAGACTCACAGAGACACAGAGATACAGAGACACAGAGACACAGAGACACAGAGACACAGAGACACAGAGACACAGAGTCACAGAGACACAGAGACACAGTCACATAGTCACAGACTCACAGAGTCACAGAGACACAGACACACAGACACACAGAGTCACAGACTCACAGAGACACAGACTCACAGAGACACAGAGACACAGAGACACAGAGACACAGAGTCACAGAGACACAGACTCACAGCGACACAGAGACACAGACTCACAGAGACACAGAGTCACAGAGTCACAGAGACACAGAGGCACAGACACACAGAGTCACAGAGACACAGACACACAGTCACAGAGACACAGACACACAGACACACAGACACACAGAGACACAGACTCACAGAGACACAGAGACACAGAGACACAGAGTCACAGAGACACAGAGTCACAGAGACACAGAGACACAGAGACACAGAGTCACAGAGACACAGAGTCACAGAGACACAGAGACACAGAGACACAGAGACACAGAGTCACAGAGTCACAGACTCACAGAGACACAGAGACACAGAGACACAGAGTCACAGAGACACAGAGTCACAGAGTCACAGAGACACAGACTCACAGAGACACAGAGACACAGAGTCACAGAGACACAGATTCACAACCCGGGTCTCTGGCACTGTGAGGCAGCAACTCTAACGCACCGCCCTAATAGTGACAAGTCTAAAAAAAAAATAGCACAAATGGAAACCTCATTCTCGAACTGAAACCCCATAAATGCCAAGTTATTTTATGTTCTACAGGATTTCCTCAAGAATGGGTGGAATTTATTTAGCCAGAAGGTGGCAAATCAGTGGAATTTACAGCCACAGATGGTGGGGGAGGGTATATATACCATAGGGTATTTTTTAAAGCGGAGACAGATAGGTTCTTGATTAGTGAGGGCCAATGAAAGGTTACAGGGAAGAAGGCAGGAGAATGGGGTAGAGTGTGAAAAATAGATCATCCGTGATCGAATGGTGGCACAGACTCAATGGGCCGAATGGCCTAATTCTGCTCCTATGTCTTATGAAGTATATGATTACATATTTATAAAGCACATCCATAAGTATTATTAAGCATCATTCTGTCAACTGAAAAGCAAATGAGCGGAAGGAACTGCAGATGCTGGTTTACACTGAAGATAGACACAAAATGTTGGAGTAACTCAACGGGACAGGCAGCTTCACTGGAGTGAAGGAATGGGTGATTTTCGGGTCGAGACCCTTCTTCAGACCATAAGTAAAAATAGGGATGTAATGCTGAGGCTCTACAAGGCGCTGGTCAGGCCGCATTTGGAATATTGTGAGCAATTCTGGACACCATATCTGAGGAAGGATGTGCTGGTTCTGGAGAGGGTCCAGAGGAGATTTACACGAATGATCCCAGGAATGAGTGGGTTAACATATGATGAGCGTTTGACAGCACTGGGCCCGTACTCGCTGGAGTTTAGAAGAATGAGGGGGGACCTCATTGAAAAGTACCTGGATAGAGTGAATGTGGAGAGGATGTTTCCACTAGTGGGAGAGTCTAGGACCAGAGGTTACAGTCTCAGAATTAAAGGACGTTCTTTTAGGAAGGGGATGAGCAGAAATGTCTTTAGTCAGAGGGTGGTGAATCTGTGGAATTCTTTGCCATTGAAGGCTGTGGAGGCCAAGTCAGTGAATATATTTAAAGGCAGAGATAGATAGATTCTTGATTAGTACGGGTGTCAGGGGTTACGGGGAGAAGGCAGGAGAATGGGGTTAGGAGGGAGAGATAGATCAGTCATGATTGAATGGCGGAGTAGACTTGATGGGTCAAGTGGCCTAATTTATGAATTTATGATTAGTATAATGTATTCCAATCTGTACCCTAAGCAAAACAATAGCTTTATAAATCAAAGACTAGAACCTCCCGCCTCCCCCACAAAGTCAAATGATAAAATAATTTAAAAAAATTCTAAAACAAATATTTGTAGATCAAGGTATCGAATGGAGTTATAATTGATTGTTCTACAGTGGGATTCAGATGGGATTCAAAGATGATTAGTGTTTTATTGTTGCAAGGAGGCTTAATTGGAAATTGCCTGGATTAGAAAATGAATCATTATAAAGTATTATTTCAATAAACCTTTAAAAAATAACATACAAACCCAATAATGGAGATAGAAACTCAAAGATGAGTAAGTCATACATCACAGAAACAGGCCCTTTGGCCCACCATGTCTGTCGTAGACTTCAGAAAGTCTAGGGGCGGCACGCACACCCCCATCCACATTAACGGGATGGAGGTGGAACGTGTTTCCAGCTTCAGGTTCCTGGGGGTCAACATCGCCGATGACCTCTCTTGGACACACAATACCTCAACACTGGTCAAGAAGGCTCACCAGCGTCTCTTCTTCCTGAGGAGACTGAAGAAGGTCCATCTGTCTCCTCAGATTCTGGTGAACTTCTACCGCTGCACCATCGAGAGCATCCTTACCAACTGTATCACAGTATGGTATGGCAACTGCTCTGTCTCCGACCGGAAAGCACTGCAGAGGGTGGTGAAAATTGCCCAACGCATCACCGGTTCCTCGCTCCCCTCCATTGAGTCTGTCCAAAGCAAGCGTTGTCTGCGAAGGGCGCTCAGCATCGCCAAGGACTGCTCTCACCCCAACCACAGACTGTTTACCCTCCTACCATCCGGGAGACGCTACAGGTCTCTCCGTTGCCGGACCAGCAGGTCCAGGAACAGCTTCTTCCCTGCGGCTGTTACACTACTCAACACTGTACCTCGATGATTGCCAAAGCACCCCCCCCCCCCCCCGGAAACTCCTCCCACCAGGAAAAAAATAATTGCACTACTATGACTGTATGCACATAAATATATTTATTTATTGCTCATATTCTATGTTCGCTCTTCTAGGGAGATGCTAACTGCATTTCGTTGTTTCTGTACTGTACACTGCACTATGACAATAAAGTTTGAATCTGAATCTGAATCTTTTTCAACCATCGACATCAATCCTAATAGCCTGCATAAGAATTGCCTAGTTAAATTCATAAATTCATAAGTTCAGAAGTGATAAGAGTAGAATTAGGCCAGTTGGCCCATCAGGTCAAATTAGGCCATTTGGCCCATCATTCAATCATGGCTGATCTATCTTGTCCTCCTCACCCCATTCCCCTCTCTTCTCTCCATAACCCCTCACACCCGCACCAATCAAGAATCTGTCTATCTCTGCCTTAAAAGTATCCTTTGACTTGGCCTCCACAGCCTTCAGTGGCACAGCCATAAGTGCGTCTGAATTCTTCTTAAATACAGTAATTGTAGAACATAGGTTTTTAAGAAGGAACTGCAGATGCTGGAAAATCGAAGGTGGACAAAAGTGCTGGAGAAACTCAGCGGGTGCAGCAGCATCTATGGAGCGAAGGAAATAGGCAACGTTTCGGGCCGAACCCAAGGGTTTCGGCCCGAAACGTTGCCTATTTCCTTTGGGTTTCAGCCCGAAACGTTGCCTATTTCCTTCGCTCCATAGATGCTGCTGCACCCGCTGAGTTTCTCCAGCACTTTTATCTACATAGAAACATAGGTGCAGGAGTAGGCCATGGTGCAGGAGTAGGCCATTCGGCCCTTCGAGCCAGCACTGTCGTTCAATATGATCATGGTTGATCATTTAAAATCAGTACCCCATTCCTGCTTTCTCCCCATATCCTTTGATTCCGTTAACCCTTGAGAGCTAAATCTAACTCTCTCTTGAAAACATCCGGTGACTTGGCCTCCACTGGCTGCTGTGGCATTCTAACTGCCTCCTTTGCAGATACCAACCAGTTTCTCTGTAAAATACCCAACCCTTAAATCCCCTTTCAAAATCCTTGCTCTCACCTGAAAGTTCAGCCCTCTCGATTTATATTAAAAAAAACTAGTAACAAATTAAAATATCTGAATTATCTTGTGGCACAACGATTCCTCACTGAGACGATTCCACCTGCTAAAGATTATCTGAGACACATCTAACTCCAAAATGTGGTTCTGGTGATCCTCTGAAGAAAAATAAATTGAAGTCCTTGAGCATGCCGCTGAAACGACTCCACAATTAATCATAATCTCTCTCTCTCCCAGGATATACTACAGAAATAAATTCCTCATATATAGCGTTCTAATGCATAGGAACAAAAATTAGAGCCAAGTTCAAGTTCAAGTTACATTTATTGTCACATGCACCAATTGGCTCAGTGAGATTTTAGTTACCCTACAGCCATTCGAATTAAAAAAACACAATACACGATAGAATTTAACACAATAGAGTCTTACAGAGTAGAATTAGGCCCTTCGGCCCAACTTGCCCACACCGGCCAACAAGCCCCAATGGTATGAGGATTGAATGCTCCAATTTTAGGTAACCAACTAAACCCGCCACCATTGAAGGGGCCGTCACGGTGGCGCAGCGGTAGAGTTGCTGCCTCACAGCGCCAGAGACCCGGGTTCGATCCCGACTACGGGTGCCGCCTGTACGGAGTTTGCACGTTCTCCCCGTGACCTGCGTGGGTTTTCTCCGAGATCTTCGTTTTCCTCCCACACTCCAAAGACGTACAGGTTTGCAGGTTAATTGGCTTGGTAAATGTAAAAATTGTCCCTTGTGTGGGGTGTGTGGGGATCGCTGGTCGGCATGTACCAGCAGTAAAAAATTGAGTCCATTTAAGTGCAGTGCAGCACCAGTTCTACAAATGGTCACCTATTCCTTCTCTCCGGAGATGTTGCCTGATCACTGAGTTACTCCAGCTTCTTGTGACTATCTTCCACAAATGGTTTCTTCAATTTCCATTTTCAAGGCAGTGGCTATCGGTGTTTTTAAGAAATTACTTAAAAGCCAAAAATAATTTGCATTTATATCGTTTTCTAAAGTGTATGGCGGCTGATAAATGTGACTTTAATCTCGCTAAAAGCACCAGCCAATTTACCACACATTGTGATCCTACAACTAGGAAATGATTGAGCCACCAGCTAATCTGTTTCTGGTGACATTGCTCCAGAAATATTATTGAGGATGCTGGAGCTTTTCTAATTATTTGCAAAGAAAAGCAACATGAACTTTACATCCTCAGTGCGACATTAGTAAAACTCTGATGGCCTGCGCTCCAATCTTTGTAGTTTACTTCAGTTTAGTCCAGAGATACAGCGTGGAAACAGGCCCTTCGGCCCACCGAGCCTGTGCCGACCAGCGATCAGCGCATATTAACACTATCTAAAAACAATCTATCCCTCTGAAAATCTCCTGACCATGTACCTTCCCCCAAATGTAGTTAAAATGTTGTTATTTTATGTGGCTCAACTACTGTATATCCTTGTCTGAGAAATATTTATTCAGGTACACGGATAGGACAGGTTTGGAGGGATATGGGCCAAACACAGGCAGGTGGGACTAATGTAGCTGAGACATGTTGGCCAGTGTGGGCTAGTTGGGCCTGTTTCCACACCGTGACTAAGATCACCCATCAGTCTGCTACAGTTTGTGGAATATAGTCCTAGTCTGCCCAAACTCTCCCAGTAGCTCAAACCCTCGGGTCCTGTCAACATCCTCATGAAGGGGTTGTCATGAAGGACTTGTCCAAGGCTACAGTGGTATATTAGTAAGATGAAAAGCTGGGTAGAGCTTTGTCAGATGGAATTTATTCCTGAAGGCTTAGTTCAATCTCTCAGTCTGAAGAAAGGGTCCAAGCTTGAAACAGTAGCTGTTCATCCCCTCCACACAAGCTGCCTGACTGGCTGAGTTCCCCATGAATTGGGCCAGGGCCCTTCTAGAGACTGAGGGAATAAACTAATACCACAGGATTTAATTCCATCCAGCGCTTTGTGTTTTGCTCAAGGTTCTAATATCTGAATTTCTTAAGTCTCTGGATCTAATCCAGATAAGTACAATACAGTAAATGATAAGGCACCAAAGGCACTTGTTGGTGAGTGTGAGCTAACATCGGCATTGACCGAGCACATAGAAACATAGAAAGTGGGTGCAGGTGTAGGCCATTCGGCCCTTCGAGCCAGCACCGCCCCATTCAATATGATCTTGGCTGATCATCCAGAATCAGTACCCCGTCCCTGCCTTCTCCCCATATCCCTTGATTATGTTATCCCAAAGAGCTATATCTAACTCTCTTGAATGCATCCAATGAATTGGCCTCCACCGCCTTCTGTGGCAGAGAATTCCACAGATTCACAACTCTCTGGGTGAAAAAGTTTTTCCTCATCTCAGTCCTAAATGTCCTACCCCTTATTCTTAAACTGTGACCTCTGGTTCTGGACTCCCCCAACATGGGGAACATTTTTCCTACATCTAGCCTGTCCGATCCCTTAAGAATTTTATATGTTTCTACTATAAGATCCCTTTTCATCCTTCTAAATTCCAGTGACTACAAGCCCAGTCGACACATTCTTTCATCATATGTCAGTCCCGCCATCCTGGGACATTAATCTGGTGAACCTACGCTGCACTGCCTCAATAGCAAGAATATCCTTCCTCAAATTAGGAGACCAAAACTGCACACAATACTCCAGGTGCGCTTTCACCAGGAACTGCAGTGGGACCTCCTAGCTCCTAAACTCAATCCTCTCGCTACGAACTGCTAACCTATCTTCGTGTTATCAATTCCATCATTAAAAGCTGACTCAGTTCCACTATTCATACACTGAACTAATTCTCTTCAATCAGACAGATTCCACCTACCCACCGTAGCAGGATAACTGTGACCTTTCTGAGAAAAGACAAAATATTTCTACATTATTCAAGCATGGCCTTTGGGTGTTCCGTCAAAGAGTTGCATTGGTAGCAATCTTTTCTGCACTTCAAACCGAGCGGGAATGAGACAGACGCATATGAGATGCTGGAGACTGAATCAATCTTTTATACAGCAGTTCTTATCCATCATTATAATCTGACAAACCAAATGTATTCCACAAGTTTGCTCATCGGTTCGATTTGTTCCCACACCTGATGAACCAGATTGAGTTCCCCTCATTTCTTTTAGATCATTATCTTCACCACCTAGATGGTGCCCTGGTAGTCAAGTCAAGTCAAGCCAAGTCAAGTCAAGTTTATTTGTCACATACACATACGAGATGTGCAGTGAAATGAAAGTGGCAATGCTCGCGGACTTTTGTGCAAAAGACAAACAACCAAACAAACTATAAACACAATCATAACACACATATTCTTTTACATAATAAATAATGGAAGGAAAAACGTTCAGTAGAGTTAGTCCCTGGTGAGATAGGCGTTTACAGTCCGAATGGCCTCTGGGAAGAAACTCCATCTCAACCTCTCCGTTCTCACCGTATGGCAACGGAGGCGTTTGCCTGACCGTAGCAGCTGGAACAGTCCGTTGCAGGGGTGGAAGGGGTCTCTCATGATATTGTTGGCTCTGGAGTTGCACCTCCTGATGTATAGTTCCTGCAGGGGGGCAAGTGAAGTTCCCATAGTGCGTTCGGCCGAATGCACTACTCTCTGCAGAGCCTTCTCGTCCTTGGCAGAGCAATTCCCAAACCAGATGGTAATGTTCCCGGACAAGATGCTTTCCACCGCCGCTGCGTAGAAGCACTGGAGGATCCTCGGAGACACTCTGAATTTCCTCAATTGCCTGAGGTGGTAAAGGCGCTGCCTTGCCTTACTCACGAGTGCTGAGGCGTGTGATGCCCATGTCATATCCTCGGAGATGTGGACTCCCAGATATTTAAAACAGTTCACCCTATCCACAGGATCCCCATTTATCCTCAATGGAGTGTACGTCCTCGGATGATGTGCCCTCCTAAAGTCCATGATCAGCTCCTTCGTTTGTTTGATGTTCAAGAGGAGGCTGTTATCCTGGCACCAGTGCGCTAGATCAGCCACCTCCTCCCGGTAGGCCTTCTCGTCGTTGTCTGAGATCAGGCCCACCACCACAGTGTCATCAGCAAACTTAATTATTGAGTTGGAGCTGAACCTAGCCACACAGTCATGTGTGTACAGGCAGTACAATAGGGGGCTGAGGGCGCAACCCTGGGGCGAGGGCGCAACCCTGGGGCGATCCTGTGCTCAGGGTGAGAGACTTCGATGTATTCCCTCCCATCTTGACTACCTGGGGCCTGGCGTTGAGAAAGTCTAGGACCCAGGCACACAGGGAGGTGTTGAGCCCCAATTCAATTAGCTTCCCGGCCAGTCTGGTGGGGACTATCGTGTTGAAGGCTGAACTGTAGTCTATGAACAGCATCCTCACGTAGCCCCCCTTCTGGCTGTCCAGATGGGAGAGAGTGGTGTGCAAGACCTGGAAGACCGCATCGTCCGTGGATCTGTTCGGACGGTATGCGAACTGTAACGGGTCCATGTTGCGAGGGAGGAAGGCGCAGATGTGTTTCTTCACCAGCCTCTCAAAGCATTTCATGACTACCGAGGTAAGGGCCACCGGACGGTGGTCATTCAGACAGGCTGGGGAGGCATTTTTTGGTACCGGTACAATGATGGATTTTTTGAAGCAGGCAGGGACCACGGACTTGTCCAGGGAGAGGTTGAATAATGTAGTGAGCACTGGAGATAGCTGCGTAGCACAGGACTTGAGTACTCGCCCCGAGATGCCATCGGGGCCTGCAGCTTTTCTCGTGTTCACCCGTGTCAGAGCCCCCCTCACGTTATGCTCGGACAGTGAGAATGTGTGCACATTCCTCCCTTCAGCTTCGGTAGCCAGCCCGCTGGCGGTATTGTCGATAGTCGGCAGACCTGGAGTGGTGTTGCCCATCTCGAAACGAGCGTAAAAGGAGTTCAGGTCATCAGCTAGGGAGGTGCCGGCACTTGCGGATGAGGGAGGGGTGCTCCGGTAGTTGGTTACAATCCGTAGCCCCTGCCACAGGCTTCTGGTGTCCTGCTGCTCCATCTGTAACTCCATCTTGTCCCTGTACCTTCTCTTTGCGTCCTTCACCGCCCTTCGCAGTCGGTAGGACTCTGCCTTGTAGACGTCCATGTTTCCTGATGCCAGGCCCGAGTTGTAGGCAGCGGTGCGAGCATTCAAGACCACACAAACAGACCTGTCTACCCAGGGTTTTTGGTTCGGAAAGGTGCTTACCCTTACCGTGGGGACGATGTTGTCGGTTACTGTTGCGATGAAGTCCGTGACTGCTTCTGCGAACTCACTGACGTCACTGGAACTTGCTTGGAACATATTCCAGTCGACATCACTCAGTGCATCTTGCAGCATGGCCTCTGACTGGTCAGACCACCGCTTTACGTCCCTCGTCTCTACCGCTTCCCGAACTATCCTCTGTTTATACTCCGGCAACAGGAAAATGGCAGCGTGGTCAGATTTTCCTAGGGGAGGGAGTGACACGGCCTTGTAGCCTTTCCTGAACGGTGTGTAGCAGTGGTCCAAAGTTCTCTCCCCCCTGGTGGCACACGTGATGTGTTGGTAGAAGTTCGGCATGACCCTCTTGAGATTTGATTTATTAAAATCTCCAGCCACCACCATGGTAGGTTAGATTATTCATGCTTTCAAGGGTGGCGCAGCGGCAGAGTTGCTGCCTCACAGCGCCTGGGTCCCGGGTTCAATCCCAACTACGGGCGCAGTCTGTACGGAGTTTGTACATTCTCCCCTTAACCTGCGTGGGTTTTCTCCGGGTGCTCTGGTTTCCTCCCACACTCCAAAGACCTGCAGGTTTGTCTGTTAAATGTGTAGGAAGGATCTGTTTTACACCGAAGGTAGACACAGAATGCAGGAGTAACTCAACGGGACAGACAGCATCTGTGGACAGAATGATTGGTGACGTTTCTGGTCGAGACCCTTCCTCAGACTTGGAAGGGTCTAACCAGAATCTTGGAGAATCTCTGGAGAGATTCTAACCAATATCTCTCCTCTGCCTCCCGAATATACCTTATTCCTTTTTGCTCGATAAATCTAAATTCTCTTTTTTTAATATTTCCTCACAGCAACCTCATTGAGAACAGATAGGTTTGGTCTATTATTGTCACGTGGAACAAGGAACAGCAAAAAGATTGCAGATGATACTGTACATATAATCATTTCAAACTCATGTACAATGGCCCACGTTCCGCTCCATTGCGTGCTACACGTCAGCCCATTGCATTTAGAAGGAGTGGTCTATCTTGCTCCACTATAGGATCTTTGGCTTTAAGAGGCTGTCCCATTGTACGAGCTAATTCAAGAGCTCTCCCGAGTTTAAAAAAAAATCAAACTCGTGGTAAGTACGTAGAATGTGCGTAGCGGGTATGTCGGAGCTCGGGACGTCTCTTAGCGGCTCGTAATGCTAATGGCAGGTACTCGGGAAAGCTCGTGAAGATTTTTCAACATGTTGAAAAATGTCCACGAGAGCCCCGAGTACCTACGAGCGGCCATTACCGTAATTCTCCATGTTCGAATCAGGGGAAACTCGGGAGAACTCTTGCATTACCTCGTACAGTGGGACAGCCTCTTTAAGAGTTGCAAGATGACAATTCGGGAAAACATCCTATTCTGGATTTATTCTTTTTAAATGGGATGAAATCCAACTCAATTGTAATGGGAGTAATGGCAACTGAAAAATACCAGAAATAGCACATGATAAAACATCACACATTAAAGCTGCCAAAATGACAGTAACATCACACATGGTTACTCTGATTAGTTTGGCAGGTAAGTACTCTTCAACAAAGCAACAATTCACGTGCCAGAGTGCGAAAACATTTTGTTTCATCCTCCCATCCAAATTCTATCTCCAAATTAAATCCTACTAAATGTGTCACTTAGGAACTTCTGAATGCAAATTGTTTCCTATCAGGCTGTCCCAATGGTCTTTAGCTGGACCTGAACCTGGTAGATATGGTCTTCAGATTCCCATTCCCGTTCTCGTTCTCCCCGTGACCCGCGTGGGTTTTCCGGCTTCCACCTCCACTCCAAAGGTGGAGCAGCGGTTGAGTTTGCTGCCTTACAGCGCCAGAGACCCGGGTTCGATCCAGGCTACGGGTGCTGTCTGTACGGAGTTTGTACGTTCTCCCTGTGACCTGCGTGGGTTTTCTCCGAGATCCTCCCATTTTACCAAAGTCAATGCTCCTATAAACCTGCACGTTTTGTTTAGTGTAATTTAGAAATACAACGCGGGAACAGGCCCATCGGCCCATCTAGTCCGCACCGACCTGCAGTCCCCGCACATTAACACTACCCGACACACACTAGGGATAATTGTAGCCAATTAACCTACAAACCTGTACGTCATTGGAGTGTGGGAGGAAACTGGAGCACCGGGGAAAACTCAAGGGGAGAGCGTGCAAACTCCGTTCAGAGAGCACCCATACTCAGGATCGAACCCGGGTCTCTGGCGCTGTGATTCAGCAACGCTACCCGCTGCGCCACCGTGCCGCCCACAAATGACTTGTCCTTCCATCCAGAGAAAGCAGTGGCAACTTATATAAGAGGGGTTTAAAGAAGAGGAACTGATCCGTTTCAGATGTTGAAGGATTCCAACTCACCAACAAATTTAGGGTTTTTTTCGGATTATTAGGAAGGAGAAGAACCATAAAAGATTGATTTTGCTTCCAACTGCTCGTACACATCTGTTCAGTCTTGCTGTATATGAAGGGCAAAGATCTTCTACGCAACACCCAGAGGCCCTGATTGAAACATGTATAGAATTGTTTCAACTTTCCTGTAGTAGCTGTACAGTAGTGTAGCCTATTTCCTTCGCTCCATAGATGCTGCTGCACCCGCTGAGTTTCTCCAGCATTTTTGTGCACCGTAGCTGTACACCTATCATGTTATAGTTGGTAGGTACACAAAATTGCTGGAGGAACTCAGCGGGTGCAGCAGCATCTATGGAGCGAAGGAAATAGGCGACGTTTCGGGCCGAAACCCTTCTTCAGACTGGGTCTGGCCCTTCGGCCCAACGTGCCCACACCGGCCAACATGCCCCATCTACACTAGTCCTACCTGCCTGCGTTTGGCCCAATTCCCTCCAAACCTGTCCTATCCTTGTTCCTGTGTCCAAATATTTCTTGCAATGGTACCTGCCGCAACCATCTCCTCCAGCGGTGTGGAATAAGTCGAAAGATGCAAAGGATTCAATCTTGGTATTGTTTGTCGGTTCGAAGATTTTACAGCAAGTTCTAGTTCATTTCTAACCATGTCACGTGACTGGCCGACTAAATAAAGACATCTCCAGCAAGTTTTCTACTCCTTCATGACAATCAAAACTTCGGCAGAAGAGGCACGGTGGGGGCACGGTGGGGAGAGATGTGTGTCGGGTAGTGTTAAACCCCTGTCCCACTGTACGAGTTCATTCCAAGAGTTCCCCCGAGTTTGCCCTGATTCGAACTCGGAGATTTACGGTAATGGCCGCTCGTCGGTACTCGGGGCTCTCGTGGACATTTTTCAACATGTTGAAAAATCTTCACCAGTCTTCCCGTGCTTACCTGCCATTAGCAAGTCTTCCCGAGTACCTGCCGTTAGCGTTACGAGCCGCTAAGAGACGTCCCCGAGCTCCGACGTACCCGCTACGTTCATTCTACATGCTTACCACGAGTTTGATTTTTTTTAAACTCCGGAGAGCTCTTGGAATGAACTCGTACAGTGGGACAGGGCCATTAGTATGCGGGGGTCGCTGGTCGGCGCAGACTCGGTGGGCCGAATGGCCTATTTCCATGCTCTAAATCTCTAAACTATGCGAAACGAAAATAACTTTAGGCAAATAAACTAACAATAATAGACAGAAAAGGACTGTTCAAACAGCAATTGCAAGACCAGAGATGATTTGTTAAGAAATTAAGAGTAGACTTTTGTCCTGACTCATGTTTTTTTTAATATCTGTGCAACTTTTAAATGGGGCTAAGTTTGCATAATTTACATATAAATGAGAGGATAATTGCCAGATTTATTCAGACTTTCTTGCACTATTTAAAAGCTGTTAAACTCGGCACCATGGTGAGGGAAATGTCCAATTTATCTACGCTTGTGTTGAGGAAGTGAAAACACATTCATGATGATAACTTTTTTTTACCAAATGTCCGTAACTACTGTAGATGAAGATAGACACAAAACGCTGGAGTAACTCAGCGGAACAGGCAGCATCTCTGGATGGAAGGAATGGGTGACGTTTCGGGTCGAGACCCTTCTCCGACGAGAATCCGTAAATAGCTCATGTTTTTGGAGGCCCCTCACTAATGTGAATAGAAACATAGAAACATAGGATATAGGTGTAGGAGTAGGCCATTCGGCCCTTCGAGCCTGTACCGCCATTCAATATGATCATGGCTGATCATCCAACTCAGTATCCCATCCCTGCCTTCTCTCCATACCCCCTGATCCCTTTAGCCACAAGGGCCACATCTAACTCCCTCTTAAATATAGCCAATGAACTGGCCTCAACTACCTTGCAGTTGTACAGGGTCTTGGTGAGACCACACCTGGAGCATTGTGTACAGTTTTGGTCTCCAAATCTGAGGAAGGACATTATTGCCATAGAGGGAGTGCAGAGAAGGTTCACCAGACTGATTCCTGGGATGTCAGGACTGTCTTATGAAGAAAGACTGGATAGACTTGGTTTATACTCTCTAGAATTTAGGAGATTGAGAGGGGATCTTATAGAAACTTATAAAATTCTTAAGGGGTTGGACAGGCTAGATGCAGGAAGATTGCTCCCGATGTTGGGGAAGTCCAGGACAAGGGGTCACAGCTTAAGGATAAGGGGGAAATCCTTTAAAACCGAGATGAGAAGAACTTTTTTCACACAGAGAGTGGTGAATCTCTGGAACTCTCTGCCACAGAGGGTAGTCGAGGCCAGTTCATTGGCTATATTTAAGAGGGAGTTAGATGTGGCCCTTGTGGCTAAGGGGATCAGAGGGTATGGAGAGAAGGCAGGTACGGGATACTGAGTTGGATGATCAGCCATGATCATATTGAATGGCGGTGCAGGCTCGAAGGGCCGAATGGCCTACTCCTGCACCTAATTTCTATGTTTCTATGTTTCTATGTTACCTTCTGTAGTAACAAATGATTTTCTCTGGATAGATCAGGCAATATTATTCATGACAAACTTCAAGGTAACCTTACATCATGAACACAAAGTTGAAGTTTAGTCTATTGTCACATGTACCGAGGTACAGAGAAAAGCTTTTGTTGCGTGCTAACCAGCCAGTGGGAATACTATACATGATTACAATCAGGCCATCCGCAGTGTACACATACTGGATAAAGGGAGCAATGTTTAGAGCAAGTGCAAGTGCAGTAACGTCTGATTAAAGATAGTCTGAGGGTCTCCAAGGAGGTAGATGGGAGGTCAGGAACGCTCTCTAGCTGATGGTAGGGTGGTTCAGTTGCCTGATAACAGCTGGGATGTAACCTTCCCTGAAAGAGTGGTGGGTGCATGGAACCTGTGTGGGTTTTCTCCAGGAGCTCCGGTTTCCTCCCACACTCCAAAAGCGTACAGGTTTGTAGGTTAATTGACTTGTTATAAATGTAAATTGGCCCTAGTGTGTGTCGGATAGTGTTAGTGTTTGGTGAGGACTCGGTGGGCCAAATTCAGCTTTGAGTCCCCAACTGCAGGCTGACCTCTCGCCCATTCAAGGCAACCCTGGGCGATGGTCTTCTGTTTGGTGCTGCAGTCTTCATGTTGGCTTTACTGATTCCCTCTTCTTGAGAGACCGCTCTAGCTTAGCATAGTTCAGAGACTCAGGGGAAAAAGTCCTTTCAGCCCACTTGTGTCCACGCCGACCAGTGATCCCCGCACATCAACACTATCCTACTCACACTGGGAACAATTTAGAATTGTGCTGAGGTTTGATGGGGTAGAGTTGCTGCTTTACAGTGCCAGAGACCTGGGTGCGATCCTGACCGCGGGTGCTGTCCGTACAGTGTTTGTACATTCTCCGTGGGTTTTCTCAGAGAACTTTGATTCCTCACAAAGGCGTTAGAATTAAATCCTTACGTGCTGCAGTAAGTAAGAGTTTCATTGTTCTGTGTAGCATTGGACATATGACAATAAAACATTCTTGACTCTGACTTGACTCTTAATTGGCTTGGTGTAAATGAAGATTGTCCCTAGTGTGTGTAGGGTAGTGTTGGTGTGTCGGGGATCGCCAGTCAGCACGGGCTCGGTGGGCCGAAGGGCCTGGTTAAAATGCTGTATCACTAAACTAAACTACACTAACAAAACTAAACTGAACTAAACTAAATGCCACTTAACTAAACTAAACTACATCAACATTGAATGAGAGAAATTCTCCCTAGAATAGTCCACGACTACTGCGATGAAGCCACACACAAGAGGCTAACTGAGAGAGTTTATGAAGGTAGGTGACGTGGGAATGGGAATATCTCAGCAGGAGTGGAGATAGAGCTTCGTGTTCAGGGGCAGAAAATAAGCCAGAAGGAAAATTAATCATCCTCGTGATTGCTTAAAATGTTGACAAACTATAATCATCGCAGATGTCTTCTTTATTGCAGCCTTAGATACTCTCTTTAAAACTGTTAATTTGGTTTGCAGGGTTCCTCTCATCTGGGTGGGTTCCTGCATTTGCTTCTCTGCAAAAGGGACACAATGATGATTTGGTCACAAAAGATAAAGAGAGCTGCCCGCTGCGATATAGAGCCCTGTTTGTCATGTTTAGTTTTTAGAGACACGGTGGCACAGCGGTAGAGTTGCTGCCTTCCAGCGAATGCCCTGCCAGAGACCCGGGTTCGATCCCGACTACGGGTGCTGTCTGTACGGAGTTTGCACGTTCTCCCCGTGACCTGCGTGGGTTTTCTACGGGTGCTCCGGTTTCCTCCCGCACTCCAAAGATGTGCGAGTTTGTTGGTTAATTGGTAAAAATGTCCTCGTGTGTGTCGGATAGTGCTAGTATCGCTGGTCGGCGTGGACTGGGTGGGCCGAATGGCCTGTTTCCTCGCTGTATCCCTCGACCGAACTAAGCCGTCAAATAGTCATTAGTCTGACATTGGAACTGGACAAAATGTTTCATACAGGAAAGAACATTAATGAACCCAAATGCTTTCCCCCCCCAATGGTAATGGAGTAGTTTCATGATCACCATTAATGATATTAAATTTGTAAATCAAGAGTTACTTAAATGTCTGGTTCATTTCCACAGTGTTGCTATGGTGATATTCAAACTCCTGGATGCTTGGCTTGGTCCACAGAGTTATTTTTATATTGACTTACGGGATCAGGGAAATAGTCACAGAGTGATACAGTGTGGAAACAGGCCCTTCAGCCCAACTTGCCCACACCGGCCAACATGTCCCAGCTACACTAGTCACAGAGTGATACAGTGTGGAAACAAGCACTTCAGCCCAACTTGCCCACACCGGCCAACAATGTCCCAGCTACACTAGTCATAGAGTGATACAGTGTGGAAACAAGCACTTCAGCCCAACTTGCCCACACCGGCCAACACGTCCCAGCTACATTAGTCCCACCTGCTCGCGTTTGTCCCATATCCCTCCAACCCTGTCCTATCCATTTGCCTGTCTAACTTTTTCTTAAACGATGGGATAGTCCCTGCCTCAACTACCTCCTCTGGCAGCTCGTTCCATACACCCACCACCCTTAGGTTACCCATCAAATTCGTATTTTTACCCCTTCACCTTAAACTTATGTCCTCTGGTCCTCAATTCACCTACTCTGGGCAAGAGACTCTGTGCGTCTATCCAAGTATTCCTCTTGTGATTTTATACACCTCCATAAGATATCTCACTGTGTTTTTGATTTTCTGTTTTTGGATTGAATTCTGTTTTTAATTTGTGTCTCTGTGATGTCTTTATTACTTGTTATATTCCGATTATATGTTATTCCGATTACTATGTAAGGTGTCCTTGAGATGTCTGAAAGGCGCCCATTAAATAAAATGTATTATTATTATTATTATCTCCTCATCCTCCTGTGCTCCAAGGAGGCCTACTCAACCTCTCCCTATAACTCAGACCCTCTAGTCCTGGCAACATCCTCGTAAAACATCTCTGTACACTGTACATCTGTACATCTTGGAGTGTGGGAGGACCTGGAGAAAACCCACGTGGTCACTCCGTGCAGAATAGAGTCCCAGCCTACTCAACCTCTCCCTAGAGCTCAGACTCTCCAGACCTGGCAACAGTCCTTGCCAGGAAGGAGACCTTTTATTGGCCTTTAGAAGGCAGCAGTAAACATCATAGTGTAGAAACAAGGAACTGCAGATGCCAGTTAAACAACAAAAAAACACACAAAGTGCTGGAGTAATTCAGTGGGTCAGGTAGCATCTTTGGAGAATGTGGATAGGTGACGTGTCAAGTTGGGACCCGTCATCAGACAAGAGAAGTGTCCCGACCCAAAACATCACCCTTTTCTCCAGAGATGCTGCCTGACTTGTTGAATTTCAGGAGAGAGCTAGGTAGGGCTCTTAAAATTAGCAGTCAGGGGATATGGGGAGAAGGCAGGAACGGGGTACTGATTGGGGATGATCAGCCATGATCACATTGAATGGGGGTGCTGGCTCGAAGGGCCGAATGGCCTACTCCTGCACCTATTGTCTATTGTTACTACAGCACTTTGTGTCTATCTTCTAGTCCTCTCACCTTTTCCATTAGTTCCAGCATTCCAGATACTTACCCTTCTATCTTTTGAACACGACAACAGAATCATCCTCCATTATCATGCTGCTCTATTCCAGATCGCAAACACTTACTGTGTAGAAACATCAATATCCTGCTGCCATTTTTCATTCTTTTACCAATAACCTTCTTTCTTTATTCGGCTGATGGGATGCGCAGATGGAGTTTAATGCAGAGAAATGTGTGATGATGCACTTTGGCAGACGGGTGTTTGGCAGAGCCTTGGAGGGATGTTTAGTTTAGTTTAAGAAGGAACTGCAGATGCTGGAACAATCGATGTTAGACACAAAATGCTGGAGAAACTCAGCGGGTGAGGCAGCATCTATGGAGCGAAGGAAATAGGTGACGTTTCGGGTCGAGACCCTTCTTCAGACTGGTTTCTTCAGTTTAGTTTAGTTTAGAGATACAGCGCAGAAACAGGCCCTTCGGCCCACCGAGTCCACGCCGACCAGCGATCCCCGCACACTAACACAATCCTACACAATTTTACATTGATACCAAGACAATTAACCTGCAAACCTGTACGTCTTTGGAGTGCGGGAGGAAACCGAAGATCTTGGAGAAAACCCACGCAGGTCACGGGGAGAACGTACAAACACCTTACAGACAGCGCCCGTGGTCGGGATCGAACCCGGGTCTCTGGCGCTGTGCGGCAGCAACTCTACTGTGCCGTACATGTAGAAGGAGTATTGACCTTAGCAGGGCAGGTTTCAATCCAATCCAATCCAACTTTATTTGTTAAGCACTTTAAAACAACCAATGTTGACCAAAGTGCTGTACAGAAGAATAAACAAGACATCATAAACAGACAACATAACAGCTCACATGAGGCGCAAAAATTACATATGAAATACAACAATAAATTAAAAGACGTAAAACATGAGTAAAAATAATAGCCACGAAGCAATCAAAATAAGAAATTAAATCAAGTAAATAAAGTCGACATCTTACTGGGTATCAAAGGCCACGGAGAAGAGATGGGTTTTAAGAAGTGATTTAAAAACAGACAGAGAAGAGGCCTGTTTAATGTGGAGAGGCAGATCGTTCCATAATTTGGGTGCCGACACAGCAAAGGCTGAGCTTCAGCTTAGTTTTAGGCCCACTCAGGAGCAGCTGATTATCAGCTGAACAGGAGCAGTTGTCAACACTGGGCTATTTCTAGAGAGGCCTGGAGATTATGGGCACAGAAATCATGCTGATTATAGGCACAGAAGTCACGCTGATTTTTTATTAAATACTGGTCTGGCCTCAGCTGGAGTTTTGTGTTCATTTCTAGATGCTGCGTTATAGGAAAGATGTGAAGCCGTCAGCGAAGGTCCAGTATAGGCCCGGGTCTTTATTGCCATCACTCTGTAACTTTATGCACATTTTTACAACATGCAGCAAGTTTACTTCTCAATATTCTTCCCACTAGTGAGCAGCCCACGGCGTAGTCACAGCAGTGGAATCTGGGACAAGAGAACGAGAAAGAGACAGCACAGTGGCACAACGGTAGACTTGCTGTCTCTCAGCGCCAGGGACCCGGGTCTCTAAACAATAGAATGGATAAGAGAGGCAATGGCCCAGAGTGTACGGGTGCTGTCTGTACGCAGTTTGCACGTTCTCCCCGTGACCTGCGTGGGTTTTTCTCCGGGTGCTCCAGTTTCCTCCACCACTCCAAAGACGTACAGGTTTGTAGGTTATTTGGCTTCAGTAAAGATTGTAAATTGTACCTACTGAGCAGCATAGTGCTAGTGTACGGGGTGATCGCTGGTCGGTGAGAACTCAGCTGGCCGAAGGTCCTGTTTCCGTGCTGTAACTCTAACCTAGTTTAGTTTATTGTCACGTGTACCGAGGTACAGTGAAAAGCTTTTTGTTGCGTGCTAACCAGTCAGCGGAAAGACAATACATGATTACAATCAATCCATTGACAGTGTATGGATACACGATAAGGGAATAACTTTTAGTGCAAGATAAAGCCAGTAAAGTCCGATCAAAGATAGTCTGAGGGTCTCCAATGTGGTAGATAGCAGTTCAGGACTGGTCTCTGGTTGTGGTAGGATGATTCAGTTGCCTGATAACAGCTGGGAAGAAACTGTCCAGGAATCTGGAGGTGTGCGTTTTCACACTTCTCTATATTTTGCCCGATGGGAGAGGGGAGGAGAGGGAGTGGCCAGGGTGCGACTCGTCCTTGATTATGCTGCTGGCCTTGCCGAGACCAGCGACTGTTGCAGTAGGCCGCGACGCTAATAAGCTAGTGGGCGTAACTATAAAAGCATGACTCACAACATGAGCCACTAATCAGAGGAAAAGACTACAAAAAGTAGTAAACACTGCCCAGTCCATCATCGGCTCTGACCTTCCTTCCATCGAGGGGATTTATCGCAGTCGCTGCCTCAAAAAGGCTGGCAGTATCATCAAAGACCCTCACCATCCTGGCCACACACTCATCTCCCTGCTACCTTCAGGTAGAAGGTACAGGAGCCTGAAGACTGCAACAACCAGGTTCAGGAATAGCTACTTCCCTTCAGCCGTCAGGCTATTAAACCTGGCTCGGACAAAACTCTGATTATTAGCAACCACTTTCTGTTATTTGCACTACCAGTTTATTTATTCATGTGTGTATATATTTATATCATGGTATATGGACACATTTATCTGTTTTGTAGTAAATGCCTACTATTTTCTGTGTGCTTAAGCAAAGCAAGAATTTCATTGTCCTATACAGGGACACATGACAATAAACTCACTTGAACTTGAACTTGAACTAATCTACAGCGACTGAACTCAGAAGATCAGCTGACTGGCACGAAACGTCACTTATACATGTTCTCCAGAGATGCTGCCCGAGCCAGAGTTACTGCAGCACCAGTTTCCACACTGTATCTCCAAACTAAACTAAGAAGCAGGCATAAACAATATACCATTCAATATGATCATGGATGATCAGTCTCGTGCTTCGTCCTCTGCAGTGCAATACCACTAGCATATCGATTCAGTCCAACATCGTTCCAAAACCATCTCTCTCCAGTATTGCAATATTCTCCTTAAATCAATAAGCCTGCTCTCCCTTCTTTCTTTCTTTACTTCTATTGAACGCCAGGAACCCAAACAAAGTGTAGAATGCGTTCTTTGCCAGGTATCTTTTGTTGTCACAAGATCATCATTCCATATTCAGTCATATAGTGGTACAGCCTGGAAACAGGCCTTTCGGCCCAGCTTGCCCACACCGACCAACATGTCCCATCCACAATTGTCCCACCTGTCTGCGATTGGTCCATATCCCTCCAAACCTGTCCTATCTATTTCCCTGTCTAACTGTTTCTTAAACGTTGGGATAGTCCCAGCCTCAACTACCTCCTCTGGCAGCTTGTTCCATGCGACCGCCACCCTTTGTGTGAAAATGTTTCCCCTCAGATTCCTATTAAATCTTTTCCCCCTTCACCTTAAACCCATGTCCTCTGGTCCTCGATTCCCCCGCTCTGGGCAAGAGACTCTGTGCATCTACCCGATCTATTCCTCTCATGATTTTAAACTCTTCTATAAGATCACCCCTCATCCTCCTGCGCTCCAAGGAATAGAGTCCCAATCTACTCAACTTCTCCCTATAGCTCAGACCCTCTAGTCCTGGCAACATCCTTGTAAATAATCTCTGTATCCTGTACATCTTTGGAGTGTGGGAGGAAACCAGAGCACCCAGAGAAAACCCACATGGTCACGGGGAGAACGTACAAACTCCATACAGACGGCACCCGTCGTCAGTTTTTGCACAATGGTGCCGAGGTAGAGCTACTGCCTTACAGCACTAGAGACCAGGGTTCGATCCCGACTAAGGGTGTTGTCAGTATGGAGTTGGTACTTGTACGGAGTTCTCCCCGTGACCTGCGTGGGTTTTTCTCCGGGTGCTCCAGTTTCCTCCCGCACTCCAAAGACGTACAGGCTTGTAGGTTAATTGACTTGGTAAAATTGTCCCTGGTGCGTGTAGGATAGTGTCAATGTGTGGGGATCGCTGGTCGGAGCGGACTTGGTGGGACGAAGGGCCTGTTTCCGCGCTGTATCTCTAATCTAAATCAAATCTAAAGCTGACCTTGTCAATGCAGCAAGGATCTATCAAAGTTCACACATTTCTGGCGGACTGCTCATAACTAATAATTTTTTTTTTTTAAATGGCATTTTCACACCAATTGCTGCCCCCACCAATTAAGACCTATGAAACTAGTGTAAACCCCTCATTATCCTTCTCCCCAAGGTGCCATCTATGCAGCTTGTACCAGTGGTATAAGCATTATGAGGGTATTTTTTGTACCATTAATCCCAGCGTTGTAAACAATAGAATGGATAAGAGAGGCAATGGCCCATCTAAGAATGTTGTTACAATGGCAGAAAATAACTGCGATTCAGACAGTAATTATTTTATTGAAGCCTACAATGTAATGCATATATTTAAGCTGTTTCCCCAGCTTGAATAGAGACAAGAAAATAGCAATAACAGTTCTACGCGAGTCACTGTTTCCTGGTTTTATTATACGTGCCGCTTCCAATTGAAGAAGACAAGGCTAAATGCCGAGCTGTTAACTTTACTCTGCAATGCTTTGTCGTTCCAATTGAAAATGCACAATGCCTTTGAAGGATATTTACCGCTAGTCATCTTCCACGGCAGCTTACACCATGGATGTAACCGCAGTGAAAACAGTACAATAACAAAATGATTTACAAAGAAATAATTACTAGAGGCAAAGGATTCATGTTGGATAGATCATAGAACATTGAGCATAGGAACAGCACAGTACAGGAACGGGCCCTTCGGCCCACAATGTTTGTGCCGAACATGATGCCGAGTTAAACTGATCTCATCTGCACGGTGGCGCAGCGGTAGAGTTGCTGCCTCACAGCGCCAGGGACCCAGGTACGATCCTGACTACAGGCGCTGTCTGTACGGAGTTTCTCCGTTCTCCCCGTGACCTGCGTGGGTTTTCTCCGGGTGCACCGGTTTCCTCCCACACTCCAAAGACGTACAGGTTTTCAGACTAATTGGCTTGGTATAATTGTAAATTGTAGGATAGTGTTAGTGTGCTCGGATCGCTGGTCGGCGCGGACTCGGTGGGCCGAAGGGCCCGTTTCCGAGTTGTGTCTCTAAACTAGACTAAACAAAAAAAATATATATAGTTAGAGGCAAGAGACATGGATAGAACATTGAACATAGGACAGTACAGGCTCGAAGGGCCAAATGGCCTCCTTCTGCTCCTATTTTCTATGTTTACAGCAAAGGAACTGGCCCTTCGCCTCACAAAGTTTGTGCTGAACATGATGCCAAGTTAAACTGATCACATCTGCCTGGTCCATATCACATCTGCCTGGTCCATATCACATCTACATGGTCCATATCCACTTCCATGTGCCCATCTAATAACATCTTAAACACCATTGCTGTATCTGCCTCCACCAGGCCCCACCACTCTGTGTAAAAGACTTGCCCCGCACATCCCCTTTAAACTTTCCCCCTCTTACCTTATAGATATACCCTCTAGTGTTGGGGAAAAAGGTTCTGACCTCTATTCCTGTACCCCTCAATATTATATACTTCTTTCAAGACAGAATAAAGAACACCCCAAATTAATGAAAAGGATGACATTTTCAATGATGCTGTCAAATATGTGCTTCAATGTCTCTTTGTACAGACTTAATCCACTTCAATCAAAGTCAAAATTAAATTCCAAACAATAGGTCTGGCAACAAATGTCCCTGTAGAAACAAGGAACTGCTAATGCTGGTTTACACCAAAGGTAGACACAAAGTTAGTGGGTCAGGCAGCATCTCTGGAGAAAAAGGGCGGATGATGTTCAGGTCGGCACAGTGGTGCAGCCGTAGAGTTGCTGCCTCACAACGCCAGAGACCCAAGTTCGATCCTGACCTCAGGAGCCGTCTGTACGGAGTTTGTACGCTCTTCCCGAGATCCGGAAGTGGCGGCGCTGGGATCGGCTGCGGCTCGCCTGCAGTCCGTTTGTCTTTTACATTGTGTTGTTTTTTTCGTTTTGTCTAGTTACGTTTTTGGTTTTTAGGTCGTGTTTATGTGGGGGGGGGGGGGTGGGGGGTGAAACGGGGCTTGCTGTCTCTCCCTTCGGGGGAATACGACCTTTTTGTCATATCCCCCTTCTCTGCCTCCTTCTACGCTGAGGCCTAATGGCGGAGCTGGCGACCTCGGGACTCTGGAGGCAGCTGACAGGACTCGCCCTGAGCTCCCGTGAGGGTGAACCAGCCCGGGGCTGGAACTGCGCTCTCGTGAGAGCGGCCTGGCAAGGGGCTGAGAGACTCTCCCGTGAGGGGCTGTGGCCCGTCGGAGTGGCCCAGCTCGAGGGAGAACAGCACTCCCGTCGGAGTGGCCCAGCCCGAGGGAGAACAGCACTCCTGTCGGAGTGGCCCAGCTCGAGGGAGAACGGTACTCACGTGAGGGCGATCCGGCTCGGGGCTGGAACGGTGCTCCGGTGGCTGGGACGGCGTTCTGGCAGCGGTGACCTGAGTCCTGGGTTCAGCCGCGGGCCAGCGGCTGCGTGTGCTGGACTGGAGGGCGGCAGCTTCGACCACCCCCGGACCGCGGTGTTTGAACCGGCCCGTTTGCGGGGCTCGGTGAGCCGCGGGACTGACTTACCATCGCCCGGTGGGGAATCGCCTCAGCGCAGAGGGAGAAGAGGAGGGAAGAGACAGTAACCCTAAGATTTTTGCCTCCACCACAGTGAGGTGGTGCTTGGAGGATACACTGTGGTGGATGTTAATTTGTGTTTATTATTGTATGATTGTATGTATGACTGCAGGCACGAAATTTCGTTCAGACCATAAGGTCTGAATGACAATAAAGGTATTCAATTCAATTCAATTCACGTGGGTTTTGTCTGAGTGCTCCAGTTTCCTTCCACATTCCAGAGACGTGCAGGTTAAATGGCTTCTGTAAATTGCCCCAAAGGCATTGAACAGGTGTGCGGGTGTTCAATGGTCGTCGTGGACTCGATGGGCCAAAGGGCAGCCTCCACGCTGTGGAACGTAACCAAACCAAATCCCACACCAAACACCAAAGATCAAAGAATAAAGACCAACGAACAAACACCAAACCAACATCTAATAGTAAATCTAAATGTTAACACCGAAGGTGGGAAAAAGTTAGGTCTCTGTGTTGTGAAGATGAGGAGCTAGGACAGCAAAGCAAGAAGTAGAACCTCAGAGGTAACAGTCACTGGATTATTACCCAACTGGCATGTAATTTGGCACAGGCAGCATCTCAGGAGAGAAGGAATGGGTGACGTTTTGGGTCGAGACCCTTCTTCAAGGGGTGGTTTGTGGGGGAATGGGCAACAATTGCAGTGGGGTACAGAGAGCATGTCTTGCACAGGAATCCTACTGGGACCAGTGTTCTAATGAGCAGTGTTCCAGGGAAATAGGAAGGATTTAAAAGTAAATAGTGGAAGCAAGAGGGCACACTGTAGTAAATCAGAGCACAGGCAATGTTAATGAGCAAGGATGGGGAATGATGCACACATTAGCACAGGAAAGGATAGGGCACAAATCTAAGAATAAATCTGGTAATAATGCAGGAATTCACAAAATTAATAGGAGGACAAATGTAAAGACTTTATCTTTTGCAGGCAGCATTCTAAATAAAAGTGTTTAGAGTGTAAATAGAAATAAATAAATACAGATAAATACAAAATACCAGAGGGCATAGGTTTAAGGTGAAGGGGGAAAGATTTAATAGGAATCTGAGGGGTCATTTTTGTCATAGAAAGGGTGGCGTATGTAAGGAATGAGCTGCCGGAGGAGATAGTCGAGGCAGGGACTATCGCAACGTTTAACGTGAGGGATGTTAAGAGATTAGAATGCTAGTGAAAGTTTTTTTTAAATTATATTATTCCAATAACATAAGAGGCAAAATATTTAAATATTTTAGGTAGAAACTCTTTCAACAGAACCCTGATCTAATTGGTGAATTTTGTTTGCCCAAACCCTAATTCTGTAAAAATCACTAGAGATGCTCTTAGAATTTAACTGGGAACTGCCAAACTGGGAAAGATTTCACAATCAAATCATCAGCTATAATTATTGCTTGCTGTTTTCTGGTGCAGTCCAGCACAGGGAAAATTAGAACATTGAAATTCTCCACTGAAATTGGGGGCGGCACAGTGGTGCAGCGGTAGAGTTGCGGTAGAGTTCTCACAGCGCCGTTCGATCCCGACTACAGGTGCGGTTTGTATGGCGTTTGCACGTTCTCAATGTGAACTGCGTAGGTTTTCTCCAGGTGCTCCAGTTCCCTACCACACTCCAAAGACCAACAGGTTTGTAGGTTAATCGGCAATTGTGAGTTGTCCCTCGTGTGTAGGATAGTACTGGTGTACGGGTGGGGCCAGTGTAGCTGGGACATGTTGGTCAGCATGGACATGGTGGGCCGAAGGGCCTGTTTACATGCTGCATCTCAAAGATCATAAATAAGCAAGCTATTGTAAATAGATAATTTAGTTCTTTCAGGCGGCTCTTCGCGGAGATTATTCCCGTTTCCCGTGGGATTTCACTCTGAGCCTTGGTCGTCATGTCCTGGGGCAATCTTCCTTGCTGAGCCTTTTAAAAACCCAGAGCTAAAT
Source organism: Amblyraja radiata (assembly GCF_010909765.2). Lineage (NCBI taxonomy): Eukaryota > Metazoa > Chordata > Chondrichthyes > Rajiformes > Rajidae > Amblyraja > Amblyraja radiata. The sequence goes on along the minus strand of NC_045987.1, from coordinate 2,565,750 downwards.
ACCGCAAATGGTCCCAGTGGAACAGAGAATTTAAATCCTCTGCAGAGATATTCAATCAATGTCAGCCAAAGGCTATGGTGCCAATTCACACATCCAAGAGCTCCTGAGAATGACAACATCCTCCTGATGAGGCTGCAGTTTCACATCTTCTTGGAGCGCGCGGAATGTGACAAAACCTTTCGGCAGAAATACTTATTTAGAATTTGATCAACGCAAAAGATAAAACATGACATAATTAATTACAAAAACATTGACACGAGATTAAAAAAAAGCCAATCGCCGCTCCAGTGCCCTCCAAGCAGAAGATAGACACTAAAAGCTGGAGTAACTCAACGGGTCAGGCAGCATCTCTGGAGAGAGGGAATGGGCGATGTTTCGGGTCAAGACCCTTCTTCAGACCAAGAGTCAGGGTAAAGGGGAGATAGACGGTGATGTTGAGAGATAAAGAACAAATGAATTAAAGATATGCAAAAAAAAAAAGTGACGATGAAACAGGAAACAGGCCTGTGTGAGCTGTGGGATAGGTGAAAATGAGTTGGAGACAATGAGACTCAACAAGACGACTTTGAAGCTGGTGCGACTTGGGTGGGGAAGGGACTGAGAGAGAAGGGATACAAGGATTACTTGAAGTTAGAAAAATCAATATTCATACCACAGAGTTGTAATACTTATTTAGATTTTGATCGACACAAAAGATAAAACATGACATAATTAATTATAAAAAACATTGTCAAGAGATAAAAGGCAACAGGTGACCCCAGTGCTTTCGTCAAAGACGTTAGTTATTACGATGAACAATTCCTCAACCTGTTCTTCACGGTGAAATGAATGATGCACAACACGGATAATGGAATTAAATTGCAACAGAGTGACACAGCATGGAAACAGGTCCTTCAGCCCAACTTGCCCACACTGGCCAACATGTCCCAGCAACAAGGAAGACACAAAATGCTGGAGTAACTCAGCGGGTGAGGCAGCATCGCTGGAGAGAAAGAATTGGCAACATTTCTAGTCAAGACCCTTCCTCACACAGTTGATTAAAGCACGAGTTGCTGTGAGATTTAATGGGCATTGTTGGCTATTAATTCCAACTGGCAGGTGGTGTACACTTGATTTCATTGATAAAGCAAACAGCTTTTGAAAGGCTCCAAACTTGTTGAAAATGAAAAGGTTAATCATGATGTACCAAATATGTGTTTAATGTACAATGAAGTTATAAAGCTTTGTTGAGTCATGGGACTATCAAAACATATCAGAAAAGTGACTTTATTGTGATGAAATAATCCCTTTGAGTTCAAATATTCACGATCAGGACACATGCATACATTTTGAACCTGTTGATCAATAAATCTGAACACAATCCGTAATGAAATGAAAAATTTCATTTCATCATCAGTGTTCAGTTCAGAGATTAGAAGTACAGTGCGGAAACAGGCCCTTCGGCCCACTGAGTCCGCGTCAACCAGCTATCCCCGCACATTAACACCATCCTACACACACTAGGGATGATTTACAATTTTTTCCAAAGCCAATTAACCTGCAAACCTGTGCTTCTTTGGAGTATGGGAGGAAACCGGAGCTCCCGGAGAAAACCCGCGCAGTTTGCAGGGAAAACGTGCAAACTCCGTACAGATGTTTAAGAAAGAACTGCAGATGCTGGAAAAATCGAAGGTAGACAAAAATGCTGGAGAAACTCAGCGGGTGAGGCAGCATCTATGGAGCGAAGGAATAGGTGACATTTCGGGTCGAGACCCTTCTTCAGTCTGAAGAAGGGTCTCGACCAGAATCATCACCTATTCCTTCGCTCCATAGATGCTGTCTCACCCGCTGAGTTTCTCCAGCATTTTTGTCAAACTTCGTACAGACAGCACCCGTGGACCGGATGGAACCCGGTTCCCTGGCGCTGTATGTAAGGCAGCAACTCTACCGCTGCACCAGCATGTCAAAATCATTGTAGCTTTGAATATCTGAGCTGTTGGTGGCTCTGAAAAAAATATGCTACTTTAAGTTATGATCTTAAGGAAATTGGGGAACATAGGGTTGGCACTGGGATGGAAGGTCAACTGTGAATGGAAGAGTTGAAGGATTGCCCATCTCATGTCTTATGGTATAGAGTCATAGAGTCACGGAGTCAGGGTCAAGGAGACATGGAGTCAGGAGTCATATTGCATGGAAACAGGCCCTTCAGCCCAACCAGACCAAGATGCCCCATCTACATTAGTCCCACCTGCCTGCATTTGGCTTATGTCCCTCTGAACATTCCCATCCATGTACCTATCCAAATCCTGTTATAGTACCTGCCTCAATAACCTTCTCTGGCAGCTCGTTCCAAATATTCTACACTCTGTGTGGAAAAGTTACCCCTAGGGTTTACTATTAAATCTTTCCAATCTCTGCTTGGATATTATGGGCTGAAGGGCCTCATACCATGCAGTATGACTCGACAATTCTTAGACCAGAAGATAGAGGAGCAGAATTAGGCCATTCTGCCCATCGAGTCTAATCCGCCATTCAATCATGGCCGATTTATTTATCCCACTCAACCCCATACTCCCCCCCCCCCCCCCCCCCCACTCCCCCCCCCCCCCAACCATTGACGCACTTACTACTGAAGAGCCTATCGATCTCCGCTTGAAAAATACCCAATGACTTGGCCTCCACTGGCATCTGCGGCAATGGACTCCACAGATTCACCACCCTCTGGCTGAAGAAATGATGGAATGAGTTCTTTATCTTTTGATTTTATGGGCAGATGGATTTGAAAAAGCTCAGAGAACAAGGTATTGAAATAACGCTGAAGAAAGTCTTGGGGAGATCGTGAGGAGCACCAACTGGCTTTCTGAAGACCAAGCTATATTGACAGAATGTGAAAGTAAATGACAGATTCAATTTAGTGCAGAGAATGTTGTGCTACTCATGCAATAGCATTTGTTTTGGAGCAAAACAAGAACAAAACATCCATTGCAGAGATGCCGAACTGTGTAGAACAAAAGACGGACCTCGGGTAAAGCAAAAACAATTCCCAAACTGTGCGGGAATATGGATAAGCCTATAAGTGCCTTCTGGATTTAACAAATAGATTAAAGAATTGATAACAGATTTGTACTGTGAATAGATAGACACAAAATGCTGAAGTAACTCAGTGGGTCAGGCAGTGTCTCTGGAGAAAATGGGTCAGTGATGTTTTGGGTTGGGACTTAAAGATAGCAGAGTCAGGGGATATGGGGAGAAGGGAGGAACAGAGTACTGATTGGGGATGATCAGCCACACGATCACATTGAATGGCAGTGCTGACTAGAAGGGCTGAATGGCCTACCCCTGCACCTATTGTCTATTGACCCTTCTTCAGAATTCCCTCTAAATCTTAAATCTATGTCCATGAGTATTGACATCTTTGCTCAAGGAAAACCTTTCTTACTGTTCACCCTTTTTTATGCCCCTCGTTCCTTGGTATAATTCAGTCATATCATAGTCAGCTTCCAGAAGAAACAATCGCAGCCTATCCAGACCTTCCCACAGCTGAAACACTTTCCCTAACAACCGGCCAGTGAAAATTCTTTGCATCCTCTCCATAACAATCAAGTCCAAACCATTATTTTATTTGGAAGATAGAAACATAGAAATTAGGTGCAGGCCTTTCGGCCCTTCAAGCCAGCACAGCCATTCAATATGATCCTGGCTGATCATCCACAATTAGCCCCAGGAGAAATTCTGCGGGAAGGGTTAACTATTGATTTTTATCATGCAGAATGTTAGCATTTTTAGCACTAATTCACATTGACTCAGTGTGGCTTTTGATTCCTCTGTTCATTCAGTAGCTCGGCTCTGATGTGAATGATCAGAGCTTTATCTAACTAGATGGACACAAAGTGCTGGAGTGGGTCACTCAACAGGCCAGGCAACATCTCTGGAGAAAATAAATTGGTGACGTTTTGGATCAGTATTTTGAGTGTGAAGAAGGGTCTCGACCCGAAACATCACCTATCCATTTCTCCAGACACATACTACCTGACCCACTGAATTACTCCAGCATTTTGTGTCCATCTTTGGTATAGACCAACATTGGCAGATTTTTTTTTTTAATTACACTGTAATGTGAATAGTCAGGACACAGTTCAGGATGTCTCAGTTCAGCTCTGCACGTCTCCTCCATCAGCATAACCTTTCCATTGTGTATATTGTCTTGTGTATGTATGTATGTATGTATGTATGTATGTAGTCGATTATACACCAATGCTGGTTTGAGTTTCCTGTTTCTTGAGAGCAACCGCGCGCGGGTCTGTACATTTCTGCTGCAGTGTTAATGTTGCTGGCTCTCCCACTCACGACTGCGACTGGTCACCTTGGTGCTCATAGTAACGCACCACAGGCAACACTCACCTTGATCTGATCACTCAAGGCTTCAGAGGGAACCTTCACGGTTGTCAAAAATAATCTTTCAGAACAGCTTACCGTGAACAAAGCTTTCTTGCAGCCGACATGATGTTCCCACTGTCACGCTCTCCAGCCCATCATTTGTCAACTTGACTTTGTTTTGCACCTTAAGGGGATCTTCCAGGAAATGGGAAGAAGCGTGGGAACAGGTCTTTCTGCCCGCTGAGCCCACGCCGACCAGCGATCACCCGTACACATAGTTCTAACACTGTTCAGTCCCAATACACAACTCCTTCAAGAATAACGGGTAGGCCATTTAGGACAGAGATGAGGAAAGACTTTCTCATCCAGAGAGTTGTTAATCTGTGGAAATCTCTGCCACACAAGGCAGTGGAAGGCAATTCACTGGATGTTTTCCAACAGTGAGTTAGATTTAGCTCTTAGGGCTAATGGGATTAAGGGATATAGGGAGAAAGCAGGAACGGGGTACTGATTTTGGATGATCAGCCATGATCATATTGAATGGCGGTGCTGGCTTGAAGGGCAGAGTTGCCTACTACTGCACCTATTTTCTATGTTTCCATGTTTCCATGTACACTAGTTCTATCCGACACACTAGGGACAACGTAGAGGAAATGTAGAGGAAAAGGTCAGCATGGTGGCGCCACGGTAGAGTTGCTGTCTAATAGCGCCATAGATCCGGGTACGATCCTGACTACGGGCGCTGTCTGTACGGAGTTTGTACGTTCTCCCCGTGACCTGCGTGGGTTTTTTATACAAACTCTTCGGCTTCCACCCACACTCCAAAGACGTGCAGGTTTGTACGTCAATTGGCTTGGTGTAAATGTAAAAATGTCCTTAGTGTGTGCAGGTTAGTGTTAATGGGTGGGGATCGCTGGTCGAAGTGGACTCGGTTGGCTGAAGGGCCGGTTTGTTCTGTATCTCTAAACTAAACTAAGTCTTACAGCATTGCAGGCGGAATGCCTGCAAGTATAGGGAGCTGCTCGACTGGACTAGGTTGAAGGCACCCAGTGATGGTTCGCAAGGTGCTGTTCAGGATCTGAGGAAGGACATTATAGCCATAGAGGGAGTGCAGAGAAGGTTCACCAGACTGATTCCTGGGATGTCAGGACTTTCATATGAAAAAAGACTGGATAGACTTGGCTTATACTCGCTAGAATTTAGGAGATTGAGAGGGGATCTTATAGAAACGTACAAAATTCTTATGGGGTTGGACAGGCTAGATGCAGGAAGATTGTTCCCGATGTTGGGGAAGTCCAGGACAAGGGGTCACAGCTTAAGGATAAGGGGGAAATCCTTTAGGACCGAGATGAGAAGAAACTTTTTCACACAGAGAGTGGTGAATCTCTGGAACTCTCTGCCACAGAGGGTAGTTGAGGCCAGTTCATTGGTTATATTTAAGAGGGAGTTAGATGTGGCCCTTGTGGCTAAAGGGATCAGGGGGTATGGAGAGAAGGCAGGTACGGGATACTGAGTTGGATGATCAGCCATGATCATATTGAATGGCGGTGCAGGCTCGAAGGGCCGAATGGCCTACTCCTGCACCTATTTTCTATGTATCTATGTATCTATGATAGACAGATAGTAGATAGTAGTTCTTTGAGGTTGGAAGTTGATGAACATCCGGCTCCCTCCCACATTCCAAAGACGTGCAGGTTTGTTGGTTAACCATCTTCTGTATATTATCCCAAGTGTGTAGGATAGAGCTAGTGTATGGCAATCATTCTGGGTGCAGACATTCTGGATTGTTTAACAAGTGTATTTTCTTTAAAGTTATGGAAATATTCGTGTCGGTCAGTTCCACCATCCCTTAAAGTGCAAGTGCATGAAAATTGATTCAATTTTAATTAAATCTTATGCAATTTCAATAGTAAATGAAAAAAGAGGACTTAGGTTTAAGGTGAGAGGGGAAAGATTTAATAGGAATCTGAAGGGCAACTTTTTTACACAAAGGGTGGTAGGTATTTGATGCAAGTTGGCATAGTACCCGACTCAATTACCTTCTATCACACTGTTTAAAAACACAATGGGACAGGTTTAGGGATAGGATAGGTTTAGAGGGATATGGGCCTAAAGCAGGCAGGTGGGACTGGTGTCGATGGGCGACTGTTATAGGAATGGATAGACACAAATTGCTCGGGCAGCTTACACCCCAGTTGTATGAACATTGATTTCCCGAACTTCAAGTAACCCTTGCATCCCCTCCCTCTCTCCCCCACCCTTGCCATTGTACTAGTCTCGCTGTCGTCCTGAGTTTCATTGCTTGTATAACTCGTTTACACCTAGCCCGCAGCTAACAATGGCCTGCTGCCTTTATCATTCTTACTTTTTTGCAAACCTTTTTATTCATTTGCTCTACATCACCGTCTATCTCTCTCGTTTCACGTCTCCCCCCCCCCCCCCCCCCCGACTCTCGGTCTGAAGAAGGGTCTCGACCCGAAACGCCACCCATTCCTTCTCTGCAGAGATGCTGCCCGTCCCGCTGAGTTACTCCAGCTTTTTGTGCCCATCTCCAGCTTAAACCATCATCTGCGGTTCCTTTCAAAACAGAGAATTTCCACCATGGTTGAGGAAACCCAGAAGAAAGTTCCGTGGGATCTGCATAGTGTCATTTAACGCTGCTACTTATTATTATCTTGGTTCTTTACTTGCCGTCTAGTGCAGAGTTGTGGGCGCTGCAAGGACTTTGGGGGATGTGATCAGAAGTCTAATGCCCGATGTACCCGCTATTGAAGCTTGCATGTGGAAGAGCGAGTGCTTGCTGCGAGTGAAAGCAAGCCGTAGCTACCTACAGCCGGCAGAACCTTAACAACACAGTTCCATGACCCCTCATTTGCTATGCAGCCGAGGTGCTGCAGAGAAATTGTCTCCCGGCTAATGGGACGAAGAAAACAGCGCTTTAGCGGAGAAGTTGCGGGGAGAGGTGACTGCAGAGGTCGGCGGAAGGAACATTACACCAGACTCATGGATTCCATGCAAGAGTTTTAATAACCTTGTCAAACTCAGGAAAAGTAGACACACATGGCTGCCCGAGCCGGCTGCCTGTCCGGGGTTACGTCCACTCCCGGGTGGTACTAGAAAGTGACTACACGCTGTCCACGGGCATCCTGGTGGATTGCCGTGACCGCTGGGCACCGAGGGGGTCCTAGTTGTTTAGTAGTTTACTTAGTATACGTGTTTGTCTTGTACGATGGTGGTGGGTTCTGTTTTAGAAACATAGAAAATAGGTGCAGGAGTAGGCCATTCGGCCCTTCGAGCCTGCACCGCCATTCAATATGATCATGGCTGATCATCCCACTCAGTATCCTGTACCTGCCTTCTCTCCATACCCCCTGATCCCTTTAGCCACAAGGGCCACATCTAACTCACTCTTAAATATAGCCAATGAACTGGCCTCAACTACCTTCTGTGGCAGAGAATTCCACAGATTCACCACTCTGTGTAAAAAATAATTTTCTCATCTCGGTCCTAAAAGACTTCCCTCTTATCCTTAAACTGTGACCCCTAGTTCTGGACTTCCCCAACATTGGGAATAATCTTCCTGCATCTAGCCTGTCCAACCCCTTAAGAATTTTGTAAGTTTCTTTAAGATCCCCCCTCAATCTTCTGAATTCTAGCATGTACAAGCCGAGTCTATCCAGTCTTTCTTCATATGGGTCCTGCCATCCCAGGAATCAGTCTGGTTATTGTGTTGTAAATACTATTTTGATATTTGAATAAATATCTTTGTTTTAAAAAAAAAGTAGACATGGTCAAACATTCATCACATCCCAGCTTTCCACACCACTCCATTACCTCCGACTTCATCATTATACTTGCTTGATTAGTACGGGAGTCAGGGGTTACGGGGAGAATGGGGTTAGGAGGGAGAGATAGATCAGCCATGATTGAATGGCGGAGTAGACATGATGGGCCGAATGGCCTAATTCTGCTCCTATTCCTTATGAACTTTGCCCTTCAAACATGACCCTTCCCAAAGAGAGACACAAAATGCTGGAGTAACTGACTGACTTCAGACTGAAGAAGGGAGTCAACCCGAAACGTCACCCATTCCTCCTCTCCAGTGATGCCACCTGACCCGCTGAGTTACTCCAGCATGTTGTGTCTATCTCTGGTTTAAACCAGCATCTGCAGTTCCTTCCTACACTTGACCCGTCTCAACATCATTTGTTCTTTGTACTTTTTCATAGCTCTATTTTCCCCACTCCCCTGGGTCTCAGTCTGAGAGTCTCGAGTTCCCTTTAGCCTGTGTCTGTACACTGTGGAAGGCTAAATTGTAATCATGCATTGTCTTTCCGCTGGCCGGTTGGCACGCAACAAAAAGCTTTTCACTGTACCTCGGTACACGTGACAATAAACTCAACTAGACCCGAAACGTCATCTATTCCCTTTACTCCAGAGATGCTGCCTGTCTCGCTGAGTAACTCCAGCATTTTGTGTCTATCTTCAGTGACCTATTCCTTTTCCACAGAGATGCTGTCCCACTTACGCAACTTTTTCGGCGACTGCCGGCACCCGTCATAGGTCGTTGCAGGTGGCCGAAAATGTTCAACATGTTGAAAATCCAGCGGCGACCAGAACAAGGTACGACTCTTTGGGCGACTACTCACGACCATACAGGCTTCATTCATGATGTCGCCTGTATGGGTCGTGACTCGTCTCCTCAGTCGCCCAAAGAGATGTAGCATCTTTCTGGTCACCGCTGGATTTTCAACATGTTGAACATTTTCGTCGACCTGCGACAACCTATGACGGGTGCCGGCAGTCGCCGAAAAAGTTGCGCAAGTGGGACAGATCTGTAACCCGCTAAGTTACTCCAGCAATGTGTGCCCATTCTTTCCGATATTGGCGGAGTAGCTGGAACTATGTTTGGCGACAATGCTTCGAGAGATTTATTAACTGGAATAACGTGGACCGGTTTGGCTTTGGTACCTTTGCGGAGATAGAACCACCAGCTGACACATCCAAGTATATGTTGTACCACATTTAGTCATGCAGACTTGATTTAAACCACGAGGATGTCAATGAAATATAATTCAGTGGTTGAGAAATAAAATCTATTGCACCCGCGTTTGATCTTAACAAATGGTGCCCACAAACTTCCTTTAATCTCTGTGCCACGGTCTGCACTTTCTAACATTATTTGCTGTCAGGGCTCTTTTCAAAAGAGATTCAGAGCATCCTAGGCTTCAGTGTTGCAAGCTGGCAATACAGCAGACAACATTCATATTTACCTCAGACAGCAAACCAGGAAGAAAAAACTGCTTCCCAATTGATTAGTTAACAACATCTAAAGAGTGGAACACATGCGTCTTGTTTGTAACGGCCTGTCCCGCTTTCCCAAGCTACTCATGAGTTCTCCCGAGTTTTCCCCTCGATTCAAACTCGGAGAATGTCCGTAGCTAGTCCGTAGAAATATCGTAGCGGCTCGTTATGCCAGCCATATACACTCGGGGCATCAGGTAAGTCGGGACGTTTTTTCCAGCATGACAAAAAAGTCCACGAGTAAAAAGATAGTTGGGAGGAGGAGTTCGTAGATCACAAAAATCTAGATTTAAAAAAAAAAAAAGTTTTAAGGTCCTTTCAACTCGGCTAAGGACTGGGGAAAGTGGGACAGGCCCTTTAGAATGAACAAGCGGAGTTTTAATATTTTTAAAACCATTATATTTTGGAATATGCATAAGTTCTAGGAGCAGAATAAGGCCATTCGGCCCATCAGGTCTACTCCGCCATTCAATCATGGCTGATCTATCTTGCCCTCTTCCGTGAAGGGCCTGTTTACTCGGTGTATCTCCAAGCTAAACTAAAGAGTAATGAATTTTCAGGGGGAAATTCAGCTGAATTTGCTTATTTCCAACTTATTTGGAGCAGAGTCTTGTAGCTTAAGCAGATGAAATCATCTAGAATGCCAGTCGAGTTGTGTACTCCTGCAGGCATCTATTCCTCTGTAGTTGGGAAGATAGAACTCTACGATGTTAGCTGAAAGACATCCACTGTCGAAAACAATACAACCCCTCAAGTTGCAACAGCCGAGGTATTGGATAATCAATGATTCATCTCGTATGCTGTGTGATCTTGGAGCGGTGATGGAAGATAATATTTCTTACTATAGAGAGTTACTTGACCTTGGCTAGCGCGTACCGCAGTTCAGATGGTGAATCGGACAAATTATTCTTCATTAAAACAGGACCACAGGGAGTGTGACTAAATGCTCGTATTCGAGTCCTAGAGTCAGGCCCTTTGGCCCAACTTGCCCACACCAGCCAACAAGTCCCAGCTACACTAGTTCCATCTGCCCACGTTTGGTCCATATCCCTCCAAACCTGTCCCATTCATGTACCTGTCTAACCGTTTCTTCAACGTTGGGATAGTCCCAGCTTCAACTACCTCCTCCGGCAGCTCGTTCCATACATCCACCACCCTCTGTGTGAAAAAGTTACCCCTCAGATTCCTATTAAATCTTTTCCCTTTCGCCTTAAACCTATGTCCTCTGGTCCTCGATTCCCCGTACTCTGGGCAAGAGACTTTGTGCATCTACCCGATCTATTCCTCTCATGATTTTATACACCTCTGTAAGATCACCCCTCATCCTCCTGTGCTCCAAACAGAATCCCAGCCCACTCAACCTCTCCCTATAGCTCACACCCTCTAGTCCTGGCAACACATACCACCATCGGGGTGCGAGATTGCAACCTTCACGTGGTCCGCCCTGTTTCGACGAATGCAATCAACTCGGCGTGCACAATCAAATAGAACAAGTTGCCCTACAACTTTAGACTGTGCACGCCATAAGCAAGGAGATACCATCATCACAAAGACCGCATTATTCAGAGTCGATCATTCTGGGACAAAAGTCACTTGCTTTACATTCTTTGTCAGTGGTAAACCTGCTCGTATTGTGATTGTTTTTGACATTATTAGAGATATCGTGTCTCCCTGGAGGTTTTAAGTTGGCAGTGATCAGATTTCACGGAACAGAATGTCACAATATTTCTCCATATGTGTAATTGGTTTTGCTTGAAGCACTGCTCATTTGGGAAGAGATTATTTTCATCAATGCAAGTTTCAGAATGCAATCGGTGTCAAAGAGTCAGAGAGTCATCACCCAGAGAGGCCCTTCGGCCCACTGAGTCAATGCCGACCTTACAGGCCAGTTATAGAGGTTTAGTTAGAACTTTTAGTTTAGAGATACAGCGCGGAAACAGACTCACCGAGTTCGCACCCACCAGCGATCGCCGCACATTAACACTACCCTACACACACCAAGGACAATATTATATTTGACACCAAGCCATTTAAACTACAAACCTGTACGTCTTTGGAGTGTGGGAGGAGAACCCACGCAAGTCACGAGGAGAACCTACAGACAGCACCCGTAGTCAGGATCGAACCTGAGTCTCTCGCGCTGTAAGGTCGCAACTCTACCGCTGCACCACCGTGCCGCAGAGATATAAGAAATTGCTGAGAGGTGACACACAACCAAGTCCATCACACAAACTAGCCTTCTCCTGTCAACTCCAACTATACTTCACAGTGAATCGTGAAATATGCCAACATAATCAACGATCATAGATAGACACAAAATGCTGGAGTAACTCGGGTTGCATCTCTGGAGAAAATGGATTGGAGATGTTTCGGGACAGGATCCTTCTTCAGACTGATAGTCAAGGCCAGACTAAATGCTGGAGAAACTCAGCGGGACAGGCAGCATCGCTGGAGAGAAGGAATGGGTGACGGTTCGGGTTGAGGCCCTTCTTCAGACTGAGTCAGGGGAGAGAAGAAGAAGAAGGGTTTCGGTCCGAAACGTTGCCTATTTCCTTCGCTCCATAGATGCTGCTGCACCCGCCGAGTTTCTCCAGCACTTTTGTCTACCTTCAGGGGAGAGAAAGGTTGGAGGTATGGAAAGGTGTCTTCCATATCTTCAGTGTAAAGCAGCATCTGCACGCTAGAATTTAGAAGATTGAGGGGGGATCTTATAGAAACTTACAAAATTCTGAAGGGGTTGGACAGGCTAGATGCAGGAAGATTATTCCCGATGTTGGGGAAGTCCAGAACCAGGGGTCACAGTTTAAGGATAAGAGGGAAGTCTTTTAGGACCGAGATGAGGAAAACATTTTTTACACAGAGAGTGGTAAATCTGTGGAATTCTCTGCCACAGAAGGTAGTTGAGGTCAGTTCATTGGCTATATTTAAGAGGGAGTTAGATGTGGCCCTTGTGGCTAAAGGGATCAGGGGGTATGGAGAGAAGGCAGGTACAGGATACTGAGTTGGATGATCAGCCATGATCATATTGAATGGCGGTGCAGGCTCGAATGGCCGAATGGCCTACTCCTGCACCTATTTTCTATGTTTCTATGTCTATGCAGTTCCTCCCTACTGGGAAAGGACCATTGATAGTCTGAAGAAGGGTAGCCTATTGCCCTTTGGCTGATAGATTCCTTGCCAGACTTAGCATACAAGCATGAATAGTTAGGAACATGAATCAGTCTGAAGAAGGGTCCCAACCACCTATGAAACGCCACCTATCCAAGTTCTCCAGGGATACTACCTGACCCGCTGAGTTATTCCAGCATTTTGTGTTCTTTATTTGAAAGCATCTCCTTATCGGAAGGGAATGCCCCCAATGCCAATATATGAACCCATTGCAGTGTAACCTATGTTTGGCATCTTATAACAGGGAAAGATTGTTGGAAGATCACCAGAATAATGAAGCTCTATAACACTGAGACACATACTGCTGGAAATACGAAGTCAGCGTTAAAAAAAGGCAGCTTGGTATTTCAGACTCATCGTTTAAAATCTTTAGTGCACTAGTTGTGATACAAGGTGATGAACCTGAAATGTTAACTCTATTTCATTCTCCATTGTTTCTGCTGAGTATCTCCAGCAGTTTCTGTTTTAATAGATCACCTCGCTCATCTTCATGCCTGGTAGTTTAGTTTTACTTTGGAGATGCAGTGTTGAAACAGGCCCTTCGGCCCACCTAGCCCACGCTGACCATGATCACCCCGTACACTAGGACTATCCCACACATTAGCGACAATTTAGTGAAACATCGAAAGTTAGGTGCAGGAGTAGGTCATTCAGTACCCCGTTCCTGCTTTCTCCCCATATCCCTTGATTCCATTAGCACTAAGAGCTCTATCGAACTCTGGCAGAGAAACAAAGTGCTGGAGCAACTCCACAAGTCGGGCAGCATCTCTGGAGAAAAAGGATAGGTGACGATTTGGGTCGGGGCCCTTTTTTTTTTTACAGGCATATCTAGCTGGAATTAACAAGGCTTAGATGGGCAGAGAGCAAGGGATGGTAAATGAGATTGGTATTAGAATGCCTTTTATTGTCATTCAAACAAACAAAAGTTTGAACGAAACAGTAAAAAAAAACACACATACAATGAACACAGTTTCACACAAACATCCATCACAGTGAATCTCCAAACACCTCTTCACAGTGATGGAAGGCAAAAGACTTATCTCTGTCCTGTTCTTCTCCCCCGGTTAGGCAGTCAAACTGCTGTGTCGAGGTTCTTAGGTATCTGATAGGTATCAATAGGTATCTGATCCTGAGCATGGTGCTTTTGGCTGTGCTTGACTTTATGATAATTCACAAGTCCGTTCATTTCAATGGAGATTATATGGTTGCAAAACAAAGGGGCAAAACAAGATAGATTTCATTAGTTAATTATAAGGGTGTCAGGGTTACGGGGAGAAGGCAGGAGAATGAATGGGGTTGAGAGGGAGAGATAGATCAGCCATGATTGAATGGCGGAGTAGGCTTGATGGGCCAAATGCACAAATTCTGCTATAACCTAATTTTGTTAGCAATGTTTCTAAAATAGATTATTTTTCTAATTTTCTTTTTATTTAATTAATTCCTTTACAAAATTGGCAAGTGTGCAAGGATTGGACTCAGAAGATTCTGGAATCTTTAGCAAAAGGCAAAAGTTCTGGAGGCAAGAAGAGCGAAATGGACAGATGACATTTTGGGTCAGGACCCTTCTTTCAACTGATCAATCTAAAGGAGGATCCCACCCCAAATCACTTGCACCTCCTCCAACCTCTTCTGTTGTATCCTCTGTTCCAAGTGTGGACTGCTGTATATCGGTGAGACCAAGCACAGGCTCGGCGATCATTTCATTGAACACCTCCACTCATTCAGCCCAAACCTACCCGATCTCCCGGTTGCTAATTCCCATTCCCTCCCATTCCCACACTGACCTTTCTGTCCCGGGCCTCCTCCACTGTCAGAGTGAGGCCCAGCGCAAATTATAGGAACGGCACCTCATATTTAGCTTGGGCAGCTTACACCCCAGCGGTATGAACATTGACTTCTCTAACTTCAAGTAACCCTTGCTTTCCCTCGCTCTCCATCCCTACCCCTTCCTAGTTTTCCGACCAGTCTGACTGTCCCGGATTAAATTTTATCTCTGTGTGCTTCGTTGTCAACTTCTCCAAGCTAACAATGACCTATTCTCCTTGATCCCCATTGATGTCTCGTTTTCACACCTTCACTTTCTTATCTCTGTGTCTCCCTCTCCCATGAATCTCAGTCTGAAGAAGGGTCTCGACCCAAAACGTCACCCATTCCTTCTCTCCAGAGATGCTGCCCGACCCGCTGAGTTACTCCAGCATCTTCGGTGTAAACCAGCATCTACAGTTCCTCCCTACACAGATCAAGTCTGTCCATTTCCCTCCACAGATGCTGCCTGACCCATTGAGTTCTTCCAGTATCTTTGGGGTTTTTTTGCTCATCTTTCCAATGACGCCACTCAGTAAAGATTAAATACGTCGCAAATTGCAATAAAACTATGAGGAACTTAGCAACATCTAAAACCTACAGAACTTAAAAGATAGACTGGAGTAAACACTGTGTTTAAGAAGGAACTGCAGATGCTGGAAAATCGAAGGTACACAAAAAAGCTGGAGAAACTCAGCGGGTGCAGCAGCATCTATGGAGCGAAGGAAATAGGCAACGTTTCGGGCCGAAACCTTTGGGTTTCGACCCGAAACGTTGCCTATTTCCTTTGGGTTTCAGCCCGAAACGTTGCCTATTTCCTTCGCTCCATAGATGCTGCTGCACCCGCTGAGTTTCTCCAGCTTTTTTGTGTACCCTGGAGTAAACACGGTTGTCTAAAGACAAATAGAAGCAGCAATCATACTAGCCAGCTTTACCTTTCAAGATAAAGTGTGTTGAATGGAAATACTTTGACAGAAGCAAATCCTGCGAGACTCAATCTGTGCTGCCAACTTTGAACAAGTAATTCCAGTTGATAGCAGGGCCATAGGGTTTGTGAGGGATAAGATGATTAAACCACCATCATTGTGAGGGGCCGAGTGATTCTAGTCACCGACCTTGTGATGGGCCGAGAAGCAGGAATCACCAACCTTGTGATTCGAACAAACAGTCAGACCTTCAGAGCTGTTGATAACATTGTAGAATAACAAGATGAGGTAAGGAATGTAGCTGACAACACAGAAGCTATTCTTTAGGTCAAAGGCAATTAATTAGGTTAGGGCACAGATACTGTGCATGCTTAATGAGTTAAATGAATATTAACTGTACGCCCCTCATGACAAAGAACCTAATTTATATGTACATGCGATGTATGATGTGGGAGGAGGGGGAATGATTGATGACGCACGGAGGGGAGGGTTGGAAGATTGTGAACCTCGGTACCCTGATTGGAAGGGGTCAGAAGGGGAGGCGTCCGATCAATAAAGACTGTATAATGAATTGTATAAAACAAGACGTTTTTCCTTTGCTCGGTGTGTCTCAACTTGGAGAGGCACCCGATTCTGCAGACTCGCAAATAAAGCATTTCTTGTTTCCACGATTTAGTCTCTGAGTAGTGATTGTGAGCACAAACAATATATCTCACAGGTTGGAAGAGGTGAAATGGGATAAAAGCAAATTGAAGACCACTGATTCACAAATACTCACAAGAATTATTTTAACTCTAGTTCTGCGCCCTCCAAAAAATTGAAAACATTGATCCTGGTGTACAAGAAGCACGAGGCAAATAAATGTCTCGTTGCTATCAGCAACCATTTTTCCCCCCCAAGTGAAATAAGGAGAGAGACACACATCAAATAACATCACAGAAATGAGTGCATATTTTTCAATTCAACCTGGTGACAAATTCAAGGATTCGGACTAAAATGATTGGGGCCAAAGCTTGTGAAGATGTTGGTCGACTCTACTGGTGGACTACACTCCATTAAACTATCAATGACGGGTCAGTTGGCAGCAAAACAGGGCAGAGGGATTCGCAAGGTTTGCAAACCAAGGAAGCTTATCAATTGTCAGCAGAAAAATACAGCATTAATTGCCCAACTCAGGAAAACAGATCTACTGTGAATAGAGGACCTCTTGAGGTAAGATTCTAAAGTTTAGAATCAATCTGCGGAGCGTCCTGGGCAATACAGCTTCAATTCCACAGATTCACCACCCTCTGGCTATAGAAATTCCTCCTCATCAATTCTTTGCTCTTAAAAACATCCGTCAATGTCTTACGATACGATAGAACTTTATTAATCCCTGGAGGGAAATTGGTCTGCCAACAGTCATAAAAAAAACAAGATACATGGAACATGCTATTAAAGTGATGTGTGGAAAGGATTGGGGATGTGTAAAGATTTGAGGGCGGGGGGGGGGGGGGGGGGGGGGAGTCAGTCTACCCCACGACAGAAGAGGGATGAGTTGTACAGTTTGATAGCCACAGGGATGAAGGATCTCCTGTGGCGTTCTGTCCTGCATCTTGTTGGAAGATTCAGTACAGAACTCGTCTTGCCCGAAACATCACCCATTCCTTCTCACCAGAGATGTTGCCTGCCCCGTTGAGTTACTCCAGCTTTGTCTCGCCTTCCCTTTTCTTTTAAGGTAGACACAAAATGCTGGACTAATTCAGCCGCTGCCTTAAAAATAAGCACGAGTTGACCTCCACAGCCGTCTGTGGCAAAGTATTCCACAGATTCACCACCCTCTGACTAAAGAAATTCCTCCTCATCTCCTTCCAAAAGGAACTTCCTTTAATTCTGAGGCTGTGGCCTCTGGTCCTAGAATCTCCCACTAGTGGAAACATCCTCTCCACACCCACTCTGTCCAGGCCTTTTGAAATTCAGACTCCTGATGGAACTGTTCAGAGGATCCATTCATGCTTTCAACTCCCTGCTTCCATTTTTGGAGGGATTATCTCTCAGTCTGCCCCAGTGTAGTCCAGTATGTCTGATTGAGTTCCACTTTATGGAATACAAGCCAAATTCATGAACTTCACATATGAGAGGATTTTTAATATCAAGGAAGGAAAATAAAAGAGAATGCTGAAAAGAGTTTGGGGGGGGGGATAAAAAGCCAGGCAAATTGAATGTTGGAGCCTTGCAAGCTCATCTCCTCACAGGAAAGGAAGATGGGCATAAAATGCTGGAGTAACTCCGAGGGACAGGCAGCATCTCTGGAGAGAAGGAATGGTGGTGTTTCTAGTCGAGACTCTTCCTCGTACTCAAAGAGAGGGGAGAGGGAAACGAGATATGGGAGGAGGGCACATAGAACATGTAAGGTGTGAAATGGACAGATCAAAGCAGAAGTTGTTCAAGGAATGGTTCACTGTTGGCTGAGGGGAAGGTGACAAGGAGGCGTACAGACAGGAAAATTAATCAGGAGGACAGTGAAACTAGTCGGAGAACTAGGGTGGGCGAGGGACGGAGAGAGAGGGGGAAAGCAAGGGTTACTTGAAGTTAGAGAAATCGATACTCACACCGCTGGGCTGTAAGCTGCCCAAGCGAAATATGAAGTGCTGTTCCTCCAATTTGTGTGTGGTCTGACTGACAGAAGAGGAGGACAGAAAGGTCAGTGTGGGAATGGGAGGGGGAGTGAAAGTGTTTTGCCACTGGGAAGAGGAGGTATGTGGAACAGAGGGAGTTGAGGAATACGTCGCATTTAGAAATGAAACCACTTTGTACTTCAGTTGTACATCTATCATCAATGAGTTTAGTTTAGTGATACAGTGCGGAAACAGGCCCTTCGGCCCATCGAGTCCACGCCGGCTAGTGATCCCCGCACACCAGCAATAACCTTAACACCAGGGACAAGTTACATTTATACCAAGCCAATTAACCTACAAACCCCGATTCAGATTCAATTTTAATTGTCATTGTCAGTGTACAGTACAGAGACAACGAAATGCATTTTTGCAGCCTTTATCGCTGACCGGTTGCATCGTGGCTTGGTTCGGCAACTTGAGCGTCCAGGAGCGATAAAGGCTGCAAAAACCCGTACGCCTTTGGAGTGTAGAAGGAAATGGAAGATCTCGGAGAAAACCCACGCAGGGAGAACGTACAAACTCCGTACAGGCAGCACCCGTAGTCGGGATCGAACCCGGGTCTCTGGCGCTGCAAGCGCTGTAAGGCAGCGACTCTACCGCTGCATCACCGTGCCGCACTGACGGTTATCCTGTTTTTTAACTTTCTTTCTACAAAAATGCAAGAACCTTATACATCAAGGCTACTGGTACACATAAAAATAAGGGTAAAGGTAAAGATATTCGATTTTAATATTTAAAAGCAAATTTGATTTATTTTATATTTTATGTAATATTTTTATATAACATTTTATCCGCAATGAGTATCACCACAGATAAAATGTTATCTGTAATGAGGCTCGTTTGTGCATTTAATAAGTCAGAGTATACGAGTCAGAGTATAGAAGTGAGATCGACCGATTGACCAAATGGTGCCAGCACAATAACCTGG